>NC_033625.1:3313445-3455535 GCF_001540865.1 Ananas comosus | reverse complement strand
GGTTTAATTCTATTTGGTGATGTTTGTTTTTAGGCTGCGGAAGCAAAAGTTCAGAGCCAGGATGAAGAAACAGCTGCCTTGAAGGCCGAAATCAAGGAGTTGAATGAGAAGCTGGTTCTTGCGAAAGCCAGAACTCAATCGTACGAAAAGGAAATCAAAATTCTCGAACAAGAAAAGAAGCACATTCAAGAAAACTACCTGTCGATATCCAAAAAAATCGATGATGCAGTGGAGCGGTGTAGCACTGCTGAAAGGGATGCAAAGAGGGTGATTGCCTCTGCTGATGCAGCTCAGGCAGAAGCAGTTGTGGCTCAGCAGGAGAAGAGTGAAGCGCAGCGATTGTCAATTGAAAGATTAACTGTTATTGAAAGAATACAAAGAAAAGCCAGTAGCCTCGAGCAAGACAAATCAATGCTTTTCGAACAAGTGCGGAGGCTACGTCAGTCTGAAACCGATGCCCTATCTAAGGTAACACTGCTCGAGAGAAGGGTTGATGAGAGGGAAAGTGAGATCGAGGAATTGCTGAATCGGAGCAATGAGCAGAGGTCGAACACAGTTCAAGTCCTAGAGACCCTTTTGGCCACAGAACGTGCAGCTCGAGCAGAAGCCAACAACAGGGCAGAGGCCTTATCGTTGCAACTCCAATCTACTCAAGGCAAACTCGACGCACTCCACCAGGAACTGACTTCTGTTCGTCTAGTCGAGACTGCATTGGATAGCAAGCTTCGAACTGCTTCTCATAATAAGCGATTGAGAGTAGATAATGAAGGAGGCACGGAATCCATGCAAGATATGGATGTTGATGGCCAATTGAGGGGTAGAAAGAGATCAAAGAGCACTACTAGCCCGTTAAAGTTTGTCCAAAGTGAAGATGGTGGGTCTGTTTATAAAGCTGACGAAAATTTGACGCCAAGCCTGGAGGCTCACGAGACTGACAATGAAGATTATACCAAGTACACCGTTCTGAAGCTGAAGAAGGAGCTCACTAAGCACGGATTTGGTGCACAATTGCTGGAGCTGAGGAATCCTAATAAGAAGGAAATACTCGCACTTTATGAGAAGCATGTTCTTGGAAAAGCATAGCGCCTTTTCTTTTTTGTTTTTCTTGTGTGTAAATACTGGGTCTTAAATATTTTCGGTTGGTGTGCAGCTATTTATTGGAATCTGCAGTTTGTGTGGTTCAAGTAATCACTTGTCAGAGTTTACCTGCTGTGTTAGTTTTGTTAGCAGCAGCGTCCTTTTGCTTCTGTCCAACAAATACATCATCTTCAACTCTACACTGATGTTTCTATTCTGTGATGGTAAATATGTGTAGGTTTTCTGTAATGTAGCTGGGTACTGCTCGTTAGTTGTCTATTTTTGCATTTGTTCTACAAAAAAGTTTGTTCATATAATTTAGGAAACTTAGGCTCTGTTTCGAAGAGATCATTTCTTTTTCGGACGTTTTTTTTTTTTTTTTTTTTTTTTTTTTTTTTTTTTTTTTTTTCCAGTTGTTTTGTTTACTCAACCGGCATGTCATGGTTGATGCAGAGTACAAAAGATCATCTCCTTCATTATTTAAAACTGGTCTGACATCTTCAGGTTTGTGAATTTATAGGTAAAGGGACGTGAAAGCCCATCGACCATTCTTTGGTCTGTATCAGGCTTATCTCGAACCCTGCTTTGTTCGGTCCTATAGAAACTAGTTATTCTTATTGCTTGCCTGGGAGTTCAACTTATATTATCCTGTGGACTGCTCGGCAGAATAGTCTGTATTGGATTCATAAAAAGGCGTAGCTCAGTGAATAATGTTCTTCTATTTTATTTTGCTATTTTGAGATGTATATCCTTTTTTAGAACAATGTAATGAAAAGAAAAGAAAAATTTGCAAACTTCATTTTGGACTGTATTTGGATGAAATTTATGTATATAATTGAATAGATTAAGTGATGTAATAGAAATAGTTTTTATTTATGTTATGCGATACTTTTCGTATACAATCTATATATTTTATTTCTACTTGGAATGTGATGTGTATACTGATTGTGACGTCTAGAGTAAAAACTCTGTCTATTCGGCAGGTTTAATATATATGCTTGATGAGTACTTCTATTGCGGGTTCGGGACTTGAATCAACTTTTGAAGGATATGCTTCGCGTGTGTGTTCTACATTTCAAGGACACGTGACATGCGTACTTTCCGATAGCGAAGTTTGTCTAAATAATAATTATTAGGTAAATATTAAAATGGCACAATTTGAGACCTTGTACGAAGGAAAAGTTGGTCTTTCGGTGTAGACCGGTACATTTAAAAAATATATATGTAAACCTTATACCTCATCTATTCAAATATTAATTTTATCTCAGTAGTTTTATTATAATTTTATTTATTTGTAACACTTTAAAGAAATGGTTTCCAATGTTCGAATTAATAAGATGTAAGTTATACGGGCCACTTTGGACTGTACAAATAGTATTTTTTGATCTAATTTGTTATGTGTCTAGTCCTTTCACTAAAACAATTTGATACGTTGCAAAGGACGTCCTTTCACTGAATAAAACGTAATAAATGCTGCAAATAAACATGTCGTCCTCACTCCTCACTAGCGTCGGTAGCAATAAAAAACCTCAACTAATAAAGCTAGCAAGAGGGAGTTACTCCTTGATTTGTGCCATCAATATGCATAGATGTTTCGATAAGATTAAGGATAAATTATGAATTAACAAGTTCCGTTTAATTACTAACCTCTTGATTCAGGACAAGGCGAGCACCTATACTCACCATCACAAGCATTTGTGGAATCAAAAAATAGAAAAGAAAAAAGAGACAAAATCTTTTATTAGACACAAATTCTTAGTTAAAAGGTTCACATGCTAGGTGCTCCCTTAACCAGTTTTAGGATTCTCAATTCCAACTCCATACATTTTAAACCCGTCAAAATACAATGAGAGAGGTGTACAAATTAGCACCACTATTTTCATGACAAGAAGGATGCTCTCATTCTGATGCTTAGAACCCAGAAGTTCTTACAGAACAGATCTATCTAGTCAATGCCCAACAAGACAAGAAGCACTAATACGCAGGAATAAGCCCTCATGGCCACACAATTGGCTCCCAGAACTAAATTCATGAACAATACAACCTATCTCGCAAATATTTCTATGTCGTCGTACGAACCGTCTTTACCACCGAAACATTCGAATCGACCGATCGAATTGTTTGTAGTCCCTTCCTTCCACTAATAGCATGACTTTGTTAACTAGCAAACAAGAGTTACCCGCAGAAACAAGAATCAATAATAGATCATGGGAGAGATTTACCTCGTTGTATTTTTGTGTTCCCAGCATGTCCTTCACAGATTTTCAATTTTGAGGGACCATTTGATGCCCAGTAGATATCAATAGCAAGGCCCACATGAAGGCAGTACTAATACGACCATCCGCACCACTACAAAGCTGTCATCCATCCAGTAGAAGTGTGAGGCTAGACTCGAGGGCTTGATTGAGCCACCCTCCCCTTTTTTTTTATTTTTTTATTTAGAAGTGTAATTTGATTGTTATAATAGTATACTAGATTATTTTCTTAAAATAAGATAAATCATCATATAAGTATAGTGTTGCAATTGTGTACGAAAATTCACATATTGCATGAGATATCACCGGTAACTCACTGGGATTTCCAAATCAGGCCTGTTTGGATGTCGGAACAAGTTATCTGGCGATTACTTAGTGCAGTATGCGAGTTTCTTTGGTAATTGCACCTAGGAGCTTGATTCAGACCAGTTCAAGTTTGACAGAGTCAATGAATTTTCAAAATAGTGTGTCCCACATACAAGATTGTTTGTTAGTGTCTTGAAACACGACTCAGAGGAAGCATAACTACAGGATTCCGGACGTCTTCTCAACCAACCATCATTTTCCAAAGTTTGTGCATCCAAACATGACTTAGAAAGTTTTCCAGATTGATTCGGAATGCAGTTTCTAGCTTTGAAATATCTCATTCATTCGATGATTCAACACATAATACATCATAAGACAAAGTAGTCGCAAACTTTTAATACTACAATCAGGATAAGGCATAGCAATTGGAAAGATGCTAAAAACCTTCTAGCTTCGTGAGAAGGAAAAAGGGAACACAGAAAGGAAAACCAATATACACCGCGTTACTCGATGTCTCGTTATAAAGCCGAAAGAGACAGCCTCGACTGATTCATCTCCGATCTCACACGACACTCCCCTGATCAGACGTGTCTTCGCAGTAATAAGGCGACAATTTGCCGTCCTTCTTCTCGGGCTTGGGCTTGCTCTTGGCCCGCACTTCTTGCAGCATCTTCACGACCCTCCTCATTGAGGGCCGGTTGATAGGTAGAGAGCTTGTGCACAGCAGGCCGATGTTGAGAACCCTAAGAATCTCCCCTCTGAAGCACATTTCAAGTTTAGGGTCAATTACATGGTCCGTTCCCTTCTGCTCGATTGTGCTCAACACCCATTTCACCAGGTCCTTCTCCCCAAACTCGGGGTCCACAGGGAGCCTTCCTGTCACCAGCTCGAGAATGACTACACCGAAGCTGTATATGTCGCTCTTCTCATTCACCCGAAGAGTGTACGCATACTCTGAAACAAGCAAGAAGCTAATCAGTGTGAGGTACGATGTGTGTCGTTATAGTATGGGTTACTTCAAAGCCAAAACTAATCAGTAGGACGCTGCAGTTGGGCACATTTGAAGTAGCCGAGAAGCTAAGGCATGAAAAACAAAGAGGAGGATGTCTTGATGGGGAATAGTTGGAGTAGCTGAGAAACAAAGGCAACAATTAATGAACACAAAGAAAATTGTAAAGGGAATCTGAAAATGAAAATGAAAGGCTTGACTATTTTTTAAATGGTAGACATATATAATATGCAAGCTGAAAAAAAAAAAAATTATTTTCTGTTTGCTGGTCCCATGAAGAAGAGCATCCAATGAACTCATCTGGAGATGAAACTTCAAAACATGCCGATAAACCTAGGCTGCTTTATTCCGGAGAAAATCAATTGCGGTTTAACAACCATTTCTGAGTAATAAACAAAAGAATACAGCATAAAAAATTCTATCCAGACGGCAAAATGCAGAAAACTATGGTGCAATTGGAAGGGCCGACTGCAAGTATTGCAGTAACCTTTGTAGACAAGTGCAAGATAGAATCAAGCTTGTTCAGTCGAAAGAAGTCGAACTTATTATCTTAACAAGAATAACTTTAGATCAAACAGCTAGAAATCAATATACAGGAATATAAAAGAAGCAACTTTTCATAGATCACAGGACAGGGCATCTCATATGACTACTATTTTTTTTTTTTGGGGGGTGGTCACTTTTCGAGCTGAAACATGATTAAAGGTTAAATTTTAGAGAGGATTGCATATGCTAGTTTAACCCTTCTCAAGATCAAGCATCACCAAACTACTGCATGATAGATTCGAAGCAAGTAAGATGTTTCAACCAATTGATAGATAATATGAAGTAATGTGGAAGTAGGAGAGCAAGTAGCACCGACCTGGGGCGATGTAGCCGCATGAACCCGCGATGACGGACATAGATTCGGGCCCCTTTCCGATTGTCTCGACCGCCTTTGCGACCCCAAAGTCCGCAACACGAGCCCCAAACTCAGCATCCAACAAGATGTTGTTGGATTTCACATCCCTATGAACGATCGGCGGGATGCAATCGTGGTGCAGGTAAGAGAGTCCCTCGGCCGCATCCAACCCGATCTTATACCTCGTCGGCCAATCCAAAAGCCCTCCTTTACTGCTATGCAGCACATCTCCTAAACTGCCGTTAGGCATGTACTCGTAAACCAAAAGCTTGCAATCCTTGTGGGTGCAGCAGCACCACAGCCTCACTATATTCTTATGCCTGATCTTCCCCAGAGTGGCCACCTCGGCTTCGAACCCGTCGTCGAACACCTGGTCCGCATTCTTCGACGACGGCCCCCACAGCTTCTTCACGGCCACCGCATTGCCGCTGCTCAGAACAGCCTTGTAGACCTTCCCCGAGGCCCCGCTCCCGATCACGTTGTCCTCGTCGAGGCAATCCAAGATCTCGTACTCGCTGAAACCCAGCTTGTGGAACGACGTGAGCGTCCATTTCGACTTGTCGAGCCCGCGCTTGGCGTTCTTGAAGCGGCGGTACCGGCAGTAGAACCAGGCGAGCCCGACGGCGAGCACGAGCGCCGCGAAGATGAAGATCGATCGCCGCCGGACGGCGAAACAGGGCAGAGCCCTGCCAAGTCGCCGCACAGCCCGGGGTTTCCGAGGAAGCTGCCGCGGTAGGCGTCGTTCGCAAACAGCGGCGGGAGGGCGCCGGAGAGCCGGTTGTTGGACACGTTGAACTGGTTGAGCTTGAGATTCTGCAATTGACTCGGGATCGCGCCGCTGAGCAAGTTATTCGAGAGATCGAGATAGTTGAGCACCGGGAGGTCGCCGAGCTCGGGCGGTATCCCTCCGGCGAACTCGTTGTCGGCGAGGTTCAGCTCGCTGAGCTTGTTCCAGGACTGGATGCCGCGGAGCAGCTGGCCGGAGAGGGAATTGTTATGCAGGTCGAGCCGGCCGAGCTCCGACAAGCCGCCGAGCGACGCCGGGAGCGGCCCGGTGAGCCGGTTGTTGGCGGCGGAGAACTCGTAGAGCTTGGACAGCATCCCCAGCTCCGACGGGAGGACGCCGGAGAAGCCGTTGCTCGCGATGAGGAGGTTGGAGAGGTTGGCGGCGGCGGAGATGACCGGGGAGATCCCGCCGGAGAGGGAGTTCCCCGTGAGCTCGAGCAGCGAGACGTGCGGGAGGCCCCAGAGCCCGTCGGGGACGCCGCCGGAGAGGCGGTTGTAGGGGAGGCGGACGCGCGTGAGGGTCCGGCAGCGGGCGAGCCCGTCGGGGATGGCGCCGGAGAAGGCGTTGTTGAGCAGCAGCAGCTCCTGGAGCACGCCGCGGTCGCAGAGGCCCGGCGGGATGGGCCCGGAGAGCGCGTTGGAGGAGAGATCCAGGAACATGAGGGGAGCGTTCGCGCCCAGGTCCGGCGGGAGCGACCCGTTGAGGCGGTTGCCGAAGAGGCGGAGCTCCACGAGCGTCTTGGAGCGGGCGACCCCGGCGGGGATGGGCCCCGTGAGGAGGTTGTCGTAGAGGTGGAGGCTCTCCAGCAGCGGCGCGTCGAAGAGGTCGTCGGGGAGCGGGCCCTCGAGGCGGTTCATGGACATGTCCGCGTGGCGGAGCCCCTGGAGCCTCGACAGGCCCGGCGGTATCGGCCCCGACAGCGAGTTGTTGTACAGCTCTATCTGCACGGCGCTCGCGAGATGCGCCAGCGCGGCCGGGACGGGGCCGGTCAGGGAGTTGGTGGACAGGTCGAAGTCGGTGAGGTTGGACAGCCGGCCGAGCGCGGGCGGGATGGGCCCGACCAGATTGCATCCGGCCAGCCAGAGGATCTCGAGACGGGAGAGATCGGCGAGAGAGGACGGGACGGGCGAGGGGGCGAAGGGGTTGTAGGAGAGGTTGAGCTGGCGGAGGGTGGAGAGGTTGCCGAGGAAGTCGGGGACGGGGCCGGAGAGCAGGTTGCTCACCAGCGAGAGGACCTGAATCTTCGGGAAGCGGCCGAAGGAGGGCGGGATGGGCCCGGAGAAGTTGTTGAAGGCGAGGTCGAGGTGGAGGAGGGAGGGCAGCAGGGCGACCGCGTCGGGGAGGGGCCCCACCAGGAGGTTCTGGGGGAGGTCGAGAGAGGTGACGGCGGCGGCAACAGCAGCAGCGGCAGAAGACGAAGAAGACGGCGAGCACGAGACGCCGGTCCAGTTGCAAGGGGTGGCGTCGCGGGGGTTCCAGTCTGCCAGGGCGCCCCCCGGGTCGTCCAGACCGCGCTTCGCCTCCAGAAGATACAGCCCTTCTTGGTTCAGACATACACACGGGCTGATTATGACACTCGTGAGCAGGAACAGCCATAGCAGCGGAACGCTGATGAGGTTTCCTCCTTCCATGGTGTGCGCTAGCGAGCTAGCTAGCTATCTTGCTCTCCCGGGTTAGGAAGAGAGAAGGAATAAAGAGCGTGTAAGTTATTAACGAGGAGGAGCGAGAGGAGGTGGGGGTAGTATTACAGTGTCAGGTTTGGACCCTAGCGAGGAGGTCCAAGGGCCGTGCCCCTCCCTGTCTCATCACTGCCTGAGAGCGATTATAATGCTATAGATAGATAGATTAGACGGGCAGTAGATAAGTTGGGAAGAGGTGAGGAGAGCACTACGGGCGCTTACTACTACCCACGTTAGTGGTGAAAGGGAGAGTTTTTAGTTCTCTCTTTATTCTTTTGTGCACTTCTTGTTTGTTTTTACCGCGGCATGCACCCCATGCGATCTAACTTGCTCTGGTCAAACGAGAGCGACTAGCTTTCATAGAGTGGAGTGAATTAGTGACCCGAGCCCAACGATGGCCCCACCAGGTCATTTCTCAGAGCTCGTGACTGTTTATGTACCCGGTCCTCTGTTTCTCGGTTTAATTTACCACAGTTTGTTTGTTATTTTTTTTTTATTATTGTTTTTTTAAGATGTTAACATAGGATTACATATATGCGTGATTTTAAGTATCCGTTGGCATAAATTGTGTTCCTTCTGCGATACAGCGTCAACAAAATATTTATTTTTTTTTTGATAAATAGTTAGCACGCTAGCTGCTTAGTTTATTTTATTTATTATGATACGACTTATGTAATACTATGTCAACAAAATATTAGTGTGGTACGATTTGAATGCCGATGGCATTGTTCAATATCATCTATTTTTTTAAAAAAATTAATAAGTAATTATTTTAATAGTACCAAAAATTGATAGAGATATATAATAAGCATAGAATATGTCGGTGTAAAAAAAATATATTTATATTTTAATGTGCTAATATTTTAGGTACTTTTATAAACGGTATTCATTAGTACAACACGACATAGGTTCTTAGCGCAATTTTGTTACACGGTATTTGAATCCTTATTTTCTACATCTACGTACATAAAAATATTTATATTTTATTCATCATACAATTTATAATGCTGCTAAATTAAAGAACAAACTTAATAAAACTAATGAGAAAGCATTAGCCTTTGGATCAATGGGATGTAAAATTTACATCTAATCTAAGATATATATAGTTTTTTTAATTAGTTTATATATGTAGTTCAAAGATATTATACATGTTTGTCAATAAATCAATAATTTATAAATATAACACTAGGAAGAGTTCAAAGCATTTCTTTTGGAGCTTAATAAATGATCACCAAATTAATTCATTATTCAGGAAAGAGAAGAAAAAGATTTCGACAGTTCCACTGATGAGGTGGCAAAATTTTCTATATATTTTAAACTTCTTTTCCATTTCTCTCTCTTTTTTTTTTTAATTTATTTTCTCTCTTTTTCTAATTTTTTTATAAACTTAGGAGGAGACAATGTTTGTGCAGAGTCTGCAGTTGGATGGTTCTGCAGGTACAGGACAGAGCGCCTATCGCCTGTCTCTTTAATTAGTGTTTACCAACCATTTGGAACTTCTACACAACAATGTACTAATCCTAATTTAGATATAACTAATATTTAGATATATAATTAATTGTGGGTAATGTGATTATCGTATTTGGGGATATAAATTGGTAGTGTTTTGAGAGAGTGTTAGGTTTTGTTTGGTCGGTTGGATTGGGAACGAATTTGCATTGAGGAGTGTAAAGAAAAAAAAAAAAAAACCTTATCTTGGGTGCCGAATAATCCTCGGCCCTGTTTTTTAGAAGGATTGTGATATAACATTTGGCGGTCTATTTGGACACACTAAGTAATGCTATAGATTAGTGTTTTCATAAAGTTATTTTTATGAATTGTTAACATAATATATTTACCTATAAGATGTGAAGAATTTTAAAATATTTCATATATAAACAAGAATAGTGTACAAAGAACTCTGAACTTTAATTCATTTGTAAATAGATGCTCAATCTAAATTTCAATCGCATATCTTGCATATAATACATTATATAAATTTATGGACACATAAGTATATGATATTTGAAGTAGTACTGCTCTTGATTCCTCTTCGAGACATCCAACCACCAATTTGGGGAACTTCAATTTCATTGCCGAATTGTACGTACGAGCGTACAACTAATATTGATTGGGCATGTTTTTAAGAGTGTTTCCATGAACCTTCAAACAAAGGTCCACAATGTTTATTAACAACTCATAGGCACCTTTAATGTGCCAAAAAAAAAAAAGAAAAGAAAAAGAATAGAAAAAGAATGAATAGTGCAATTTATAGACATTGAAGGATTTGGGCCCATGCAGAAACTTTGTCCATAATTCTTTTTCTTCATATCACATAGGATTTATAATGGCAAATAATAAATAACAAATTACAGATATAATAAAGAGATTTATTAATTTTTTGAAAAAATAATTAGCAAAGTACACATTTTCAAAATAAAAAGTATTAGTACAAATTAGTAAAGATTTTTTTTTAGAGAAAATATAATAGCATTCTGTTACTGTTCACTTCGTTTATCTTTTTAAAAAGAATAAACTCATTTAGAACTATTTATTTAGTGTTTAATTTGAGTGCACTTCGATGTGACACGCACCGCAAGACCAAATTATCTCCACGTGCTTGTTTGACTATGTGGGCTAATGCTAGAAACGAAAGATGCAAACAAATTTAATTTGGTTGAGCTATGAAAAGCACTTGTTACTATCAATTAGGTTGGTGAACTTCCCAATGAATTGAGGTCTAAATAATGTAGACATAATATATATATATGTTTTATTAGATCGAGTATCTATATAGTGTTCTAGGGAGTCAAAATCTAGTTTACTAGCTCATTCATTGGCTTCCATGCTATATATATAGGTTTCCATGGTTTCTTAGCATCAAAGAAGAGAAAAAAATAAAAAGGAGGGATCTAATTATGCACTAATAATATAGATCTAATCATATTCATTTTTGAAAAAAAAAAAACTTATATATATATATATACCACATATATATTTTTAAGAACACAATTCTACTGTTTGATGTGCAGAAATTTACAATATGCAGAATTATAAAAATACAAAAATTATATCTATACTTCCGATGAGTAATTATTTTTTTGTGTTTTCTTACCGTGATTCTATTAAATTAGAATGTTTGTTCAAATAGGAAAAGATTTTTAATACCTAAGGCAATGTTTTTTATTGTGTTTTATTTTTTTTATCTTTTTAAATAGAGTATTGTATATCAAAAGATATAGAAGTGAACAGTATATTGGTTGCAATACTTTTTATCCAAAATATTTACTTAACAATAAAAAATTAAATCTTAAAAATAATTTTTTTTTCTTTCATTTTTTTTAAAAAAATTGTCATTTATTACTAGACTGGATACATTGTAAGCTAACTAACTATAGAAATAAAAAAAAAAAGTTTTTTCTTCCAATACATCAAATTATATATATATATATATATATATATATAATGTTAAAAAATATAAAAATGATAATGATACCAAACAAGTCCTGAGTTTTATATTTTTATATTTTTGATTCTCTTATTTTACATTTCTTAAACAAGGCTGCCAAGTGACAACTGAGTTGCATGTTTGTCTCTGATCTAAGCTTGAACAGCAGTAACAGGAAAATTCATAATTCATAATTACAATATTTGAAAATACAACAATGATTAATATGATTAATCTATGGAAACAATGATTTTGAGGTCCCACCTTAAAAGGGACACAACAACAACTTCAACTGAGCCCCCACATCTTTCAAATAAATACAAGTTGTTAGATTAAAAAAATGAGAAGGAAAAAGAAAGGGAAAGTTCCTTTGAATAGCTTTATACATATGGGCCTTACTGAAGGAAAAAAAATTGCAATGGAACCCCATATATATATAATTGAGCTCATATGCTTTTACAAGTATCAAGTGCTTGGTGATTTTACAAGCACTATAGCTGGACTCTATAGATATATATATATATATAGAGAAAGAATCCGGCTGGGATACTATCGATAGCAATCAGAATTTGGTGCTATCGAGTTTTTTACCGTTAAATTTAACCATTTGATTATATTTATCCGTTAAATTATACTATCCAACCAACCAACCACTCAATCCTAGAAAGCCCACATCATCCCAACCGCACATTTTTCAATCCAAAGGCTAAAAAACTAATAGCACCAATAACTTGGTGCTATTGATAGTATTCCAGCCTAGTTCTATATATAGAGTCCGGCTGGAATACTATCGATAGCACCCAAGATTCGGTGATATTGAGTTTTTCACCGTTGGATTTAGCCCTTTGATTATTTTTACCCATTAGATTATACTATTCAACCAACCGACCACTCAATCCTAGGAGGTCCACATCATCCTAACCACATATTTCTCAATCCAAAGGCTAAAAAATTAATAGCACCAGTAGCTTGGTGCTTTTGATAGTATTCCAGCCTAGTTTTATATAACTCACACAATGCGCTTAATTAAAACACAACACAATTTGATAAGATTCTAAAGCGACAACATTGGCATTGCTGGGAAAAGAGTCAACAAAAAGCCCACACTAATTATAGATTATTGAGTGATTAAAGAAAAAGTGTACCTATTAATACTTAATTAAGATTTAAGAGGGATATTATCTCTTTACAGCACATATGTATAGTGTAGTGTTATCATTTGCAGATGGTTGAACCATGTGATGATATTATGTCTAATGGTGGATGTTATGCTATAAACATTGGCGTTTAATTTTGACACAAACAAAGAAGAAAAAGAGCAGATCAATAATGCTGTAAAGATGATGAGCAATGTTAAAGCCACACTACAAGATTCTAAGTTGCCTTTTCCATTGCAACTTTTATATATATATATATATATATATATATAGTCATGTAAATATTTGTTAGTTAAACTAGGTAATAGGTGAGTTTTATCTGCGCCTATGCTATATACAAAAGAGATCAATTTCAATATATATATATATATATATATATTTCCGTAATATTCTTTTTTCATAAGGGAGACATAAATCCCCTAATTATACACGTTCTATAATCTGTTTATAAACTCAAATTGAAAACCGATATTATTATAATTTCGTACATTTTATTTCATACGAGTTGTGCATTGCACCTACACTTTTACTTGCATAATGTAAATTCTAATAAAAATTGATACCCTACTCTGAGACTAGCTCTATGCTAATTTATAATATACGAAGTCAAGATCTTAAGCCTCGTATTTAAATGCACATGCTCTGAATCAAACTCTTGACCTCTTATAACACTAATTTATTATCACATTTTCATACAATAACATTGCGTTGCCTCAACATCATTTTAATTACTTCCCTCAAAATAACAGTGCAAGTGTACAAATAACCAACTAAATAAGGGGGGCACCAAATAACCCTATTATCTAGATCTAAATATATACTCAATACATAAAAACTTAGTGGGTCTATGTATATTTACCTCATAATAAAGGGAGGCACATGCTTAATTCTGTGAAGTGGCATTGTAAGTAGCATCCTGGATCAATTCCTGAGGAAACTGGTGTGAACAAGAGCTCTCGAGCAAGCCTACTTTTTTGGCATTCAAACACTGCATTAAAAAAGTGGATGTGGATGTGGATGTGGATGTGGATGTGGATATTGCTGTTGTGGATTCTCACCTTTCTCTAGAAGAACTTCCTCTTTTTTTTTTTTTCTTGTTTCTTTTTTTCTTCTTTTTGTTCACCCTCTAGAAGAAGAAGACCCAGTTGGAACCATCTTTCCTTTTTTGGTTGCAGTGTTGGTGTATCATTTAAGCGTGCTTGTGGAAAAACCCCTTTGAAATTGACATCCGAATATTTGTGGTAACAAAGGTGAAAAGAACTCGTGAAATCACCATGATCATATTCCTTACTTGGAAATGAATTTTCCCTCTAGAAGAAGGAGAAGCTCATCATTGGTAGATAAAGCTTCTACGGAATTACTATTTGAGACAGCTTAAGGTTTAATTAGCAATATAATCGCCAAAAGTATTGTTTTTATACTATAGAGAGCTCAAATAATTTTAAAGCCACTTTCTTAAATTATAAAGTTATAATTGCAATCGAGATAAGAGAAATACGTAGTTATATACTTCTCCGATGACTGCTGTAATCATAATTTTAAAATATTCGAGAAAGAAAGATTATGAGTATTTTTAAATTTTTTGAACTGTTTATAATATAAAAATAATATTTTAGCCACTATATTATCAAACTGGGCCTAAATCTTTTTAATAGCGTTTTATTGATCTATAAAAGAAAAATTATGAATTAGAGCTTTTATTAACTGATATTCTAATGTTCTAATCCTCTTACATTAGCCAAGACCCACCCTCCCACTTAAGCTAATAATTATCCAGCTGCTTCTCTTTATCTCTTTTTGGGTCATCTCATAAGTCATATATTTACAGCTATAAAAGTTATTCCTTAAACCTAAAAAGGGAAGAAATTTAAGTAAAAAAGATTTACTCTCCCAATCAAATCCATTACCCAAAAAGAACAGATTATGAGGCATGCAACGCAACGAATTAATCTCAACAAAAAAAAAATAATATTAAATTTGATCATTATTCAGTAACCGAATTTGACAAAATTTAATAAATATTACTTTTTAATTTCATAAATTTCCTTTTGGGCCATCTCCTTCTCAAGCAATTATTAACATTGAAAAATTGGATCACTAAATTAAAGCAGCTTTCTTTTTTCAGTTGTTAATAATAAATGAAAAAGGGAGATAAAATTAAATGGTGGGGAAAGAACTAAGCTTTGCTCGACACTGACCATTGCATCACTCTTCTTATGCATTAGACAAATGATGGACGGTCCAATGAGCTTTTATAATAAGGGCACGCTTGGACACTAAAGTCAAAAAATGAAAACTAACATCCAAGACTACATAAAACAAATTATTAGTTGAGGATATGAAAGTTACCCCTTGCACTATCTATTAATTTACAACTTCTGATAGGCTCAGACGTGGACTTGAATTAAGTAAAAAAATAGTAAAAAGTTGAACTCATTTATTGTTAAAAGTGAGAAACATAACCGAATACTTTAAAAGTTATTATATTTGTGCCGGAAACTTTTGATAGGCCAAGACGTGGATTTGAATTAAAAATTAGGAGTCTAGAAGAATTTGAATTCCAAATCTTCTATTCTGGTTGGATTCGAACTCAGGCTATCTTCACATAATAGTATTTTTAAATTTTTATTGCCTACGGAAACTTAAGAAGGACATGAGAATACTTCGCTTTTTGGGCACAATTGCGAGTGAAAATGAGAACTAATATTTTGAATATCTTATATATCCATCTACACTAGGATGAATGAATTGGTATAATAGATAGAATACTTTGAGAATTCTTTCTGTTTATATATTCTCTTACAAAAATGTATGCGTGTTAGAAAATGATGCTATTAAATGCTTAAAGTTTCTATAAATGAAAGTGAAAATTGAACAATTTTATTCTTCAAAATAAGAAAAAGTCTAATCTAAGTCGTAGAGGTAAAACTAATTAGGATTTATTTGATCCAGCTTTCGTTTTTATTTTCTTTCGTAGTAGCTCACCAGTGAGTTTACAAACAGGCAAATCTGAAGTTTCGCTATAGTAAAAAGTAGAAATGAACTCTTGAGCCTCATAAACGATCTAATGTAGAACTCTTAATTATTCTGCAAAAAGAAATTGCAAATGTGATGGTTTCTCAAGCAGCAGTATTTAAGTAGCACACATTAGAGTACCGCTAAACAGGTTAATTATTAGGTGTCCTTTGATTGCGCAGATAATATATTTTAAAATTTTTTATTTTTGACATTTCTGTTTTGATACAATCATGTCCCTTCTCATGGGCTCCACATATATTATAACTCATAACCAGGCACTTACAATTCAGTGAAAGTCTTTTCATCTAAACATGCTCATATATAGAATTTATCTTTACTTTCCAAAATTGCTCATGGAGTAAGTAAACTCAATTCCCTTTGGACAGCACCATCATCATGATCAAGCTCTAATGGGTCCACAAAGTACACCCTCTCAAAAAAGTGAATCATAATAAGCCTTGGGGTCACCTATAATTCAACACTGACACTCTTGGTATCTTAGATTTACCAAGTAGGGTGGTGTGCACTCAGTGGTTTATGTATTTTAACTGAACTTTGGCTGAAAAGCTTAAAGCTCAGCCCTTTTGAATTCATACACTCAAGCACTACAAGGTGGATGCTGCTTTTGGAATCACTTTTAGGACTAGAAGACCCAATTGGAGCCAACCTTCCTCCCTGTTTGAATCATGGAACCAGGAGAAAGAAAAACACTTGTATTAATTTTGTCATGTGTTTTTAGGTAATGAGTTTGGCAAAGTGCTTTTCGCATAATCACCACCAGAGTACTTGTAAGAATCATCACCACCCCACTATGAATATCTTTGATTCTTTTCCCTCCACCCCCCCCAAATCAAATCACTATAGGGCTTCGAGTCAAATTTGTACAGTCTTTCCTACTAATAATACAGCGTTTACTTCTGTTTACTTATAAGTAAATAAAAATGGACTGAAAAAACTAGTGTGCAGTTAGATGATCAAGGTGATTTAGCGTGCGAGCTGTACATGCTGGCGATGAGATAATACTATACCCTTTAACAGAGCCAAACAAGTCCTAGAACAGCCAAACAAAATTTTGTAGTAAAAATAATAGTACGAAAAGGTCAACAGAATGCCAAATTCTATGCGTACAGTATACCAACCTATGACTATGAGTGGTTTATAGTAGGGCATCACATTAACTTCATGTACCTAGCAATAAAAAAAAAAAAGAAATAAACAAAATTCTAGCAAATTTCATACAGCAATGGCCAAACAGATGCTCAAAAAAGAAGCTACTGGAAAAAAAAAAAAAAATGGCCCTCTGTACTCTCTATTCTAACAAGATTTTGTGAACAAGACAATAGCTGAAAATAGGCCCAGTCCAAAATAGGCCCAATTAATTATTTGGCCCTTTCTCTAGATGGGCTTTAGGGCCCGAGCTAAGGGCCTAGTATGTTTTCCATTGAGTTATTTCTCTGCACAAAACTAATGGCCATTTTGAAATGGATCCTTAAACTTTATTGATATTTTTCCTTCTTGTTTTGATTTGACATGTTTCATTAAATTGAATTACAAATTTTATTAGGTTAATAGCGAGTTCATGAAATTCATAGCTCTAATTATCTTCGTATTAAGGAAGTGTACATTTTGTCGATAAACAACAACTAATAACTAATTGAATTGTTAAGTTTAACTAAATCTCTAAATTTAATTACTTAAAAATAGCCATGTTACAACAAATTAAAAGTTGATAAGGTTTCAATAAAAGATTGTAGTTATTATCCTATGAAAAGCTGAAGATACTCCACGTTTGGACCAGGTCTTAGGCCTTAATCTTTTTAATTTTTTTTTAAGGAAAGTTTATTTACTGTTGAACAAGTCTCTACGCGTGCGTTACCAAACAACATATCAATCTACTACTAAATAAGCATGTTCATATTTTGTGAGCCTAACGTAAAAATGACACAACCTAAGCTCATAATTAATATGATACAATAATAGAAGTAAGTTAATCCTTTGAATATTTTAAACTACCTGGTTGTTTTTTATTTCTTGGTTTGGCCAATAGGAATTGGTCAGCTCCCAAAGGCAAGATCGATCGATGTTCATCTACAAAATATGCTATAAAAGTGCTTGTTTGGATGCAAGTAATTTTCTTTATTGGTCAAGGCAATATTTACAACTAATAATTCCATAGCCAAGTGATGGGAAAAAGAAAAAAAAAAACAACAAAGAAAGTAAAAAGATAGAATGTATAGCAAGAAAAATCGTATCCCAAATATTTGGAACAAAACTTAATCATGTCACAAGCCAAATTTAACGTAAAAAATGTTCCTATTCTGAACTTTCTTTGGAAATTTCTTCCAGCTTCTAAACATCTTCCAAAAATTAGTCAACATAGAAATGTTTCGAGCAAAATCGTCAAATTTAGCGAATTCTAAGTCCATATAAGAATATTTTACTATATATATATATATTTTTTTTAATTTGGGGTAAACTTCAATTTACCCTCCTATGATTACATCGGATGGCGCATTAATTTCCGCTGTGTCATTATATGGTTTAAAAAAAAATATATTTTACTAGCTACTTAATTGGTGATTTATTTTTGTTTCGATGAAAAAAATTATCATCAATTAAATAGAGAATAAAAGTAAAATTTTATAAAAACCATATAATTGTATTTGATAGTACAACAAAAATAAAATTATAAAATAGTTAAGAATAATTTTTGAACCACGGGGTCGTTTGCAAAGTAAAAATACGCTGTAAAACAAAATATTTGCGTGTCATTTTTTAAGCCACAAAATGGCAAGTAAAAACACACTATTATATCACATAAGAACAAATTATTTTTTTTTTTTTATTCTGTTGATAATTTCGAAGTAAACCACGACCCGGAAAGTCGAAAACAATTATTCCAACATGTTAATTACATTCTTAGTCAAGTAAATGAGGCTTTTTAAATTTAATTAACACTGAGTAGAATAATGATAATGATAATGATCACCCCGTTTCTTTGTCAAATTTGCTTCTGATGTTTACAAACCACTCTTCTTCGTACTACATATAATATGGAATGTTTATCCAATTTAACAAAAACAGTGGCGTTTTCTCTAAACCTAAACACTTAATTTCCGCATGTGATTTTCCAGTAATTGTGCCTTAAAAGCAAAGAACAGTAACAGCACATTGCTTTTTCTTCCAAGTAAACATCCTGTGATGGATCAGATACTGTTCTGAAGCGCCACCTGGAGAAGAAGTTTATTTCATGAACATGGTCTAGTGCACCGGACTCAAGAAAAACAAAAAAAAAAGGGAATAGTTTCATAGATATTCTTGCCGAAGGCTTTAACTTCATGAATACTTTTCTTTTTCTTTTTCTTTTTTTATGTTCAGTATATCAACAATGCTTAAATCAAATCCAATAAAACAAGTTTTGGATATATTTCTCATCACTAATGAATAAAAAACTAATGGAACTAAACTTTCAAAGAAAATATTCACGATCTTCGTAAGTTTATCTAAAAAAAATCAAAAACATTGCACAAGTTTAACATAGCTGGTCAATAACTCAAATTTTAATACACAGAGGGACAAAACTCTCAATCTCAAGATCAGCATATATAAAAAAAACTGATGTGATGGATATACTAACAAATAATTCTGTAAAGACTCCACGTAATATATAATTCTCCGTTTTCCCATTTTATTATTCCTCCTGTAATAAACATATAGGGTGCGTTTGGTTCGCGCTATCTTTTTAAGATTCCTAGTAATCCAATAGAAATAAAAAAATATGACGGTGTTTGGCTAAACGCACTAAGTAATCTAGTTGGTAATATTAGATTTACTTGGGAATGAGATTTATCCCAAAGTACTAATTTCATTTCCTTGAGGAAGGGTGGGTATCTTCATATTAATGGATTAGAGTAATCATAATATGTCTAATCTCTTTCTTTCTCCTTACTCGCCGGCTAGTTGGTATTAGTTTTATTTTCATTCTAACTTCATATCTCTCTAGGGGTGGAAACGAGCCGAGCTCGAGCGAGCTTATGTCAGCTNCGAGCCGGCTCGCTCATTTGCCAGCCCTATATCTCTCTCTAAACTTATTTTTTTCTTTGTAAACTTCAACTTTTTTTCTCTCTCTAAACTAAGCTCTCTCTTTCCCTATTTTTCTAAAATCTCAACTCTCTCACTCCCTCTAATCTCAACTTTATTTTTCTTCCTATTTCTTTAATTATGCTCTCTCTCTAACCTATGTTCTCTCTCTCCCTTTTTCTAAAAAGATGTTGAAATTTTTTGTGAAATTTTTTGTGGCATTATCTAAAATTAATTAAAGAAATAAATAAATTAATTGTATATTTTTTGTAAACTTAAATAATATGACTAAATAATATAACCGTGTGAACCAAACATAGGAATACCGCATTCTTAGTAATAGGATGAATAGGAATAAAATTTTCGGACATCTTTTTATTGCTAGTAATCTTTCGTAGTGCGAACCAAACGCACCCATAATTTCATCTAGTTAGTAAAATGTATAATGGAAATAGAGGTATATATATAGAGTAGTTTTTCAGTATTTCCTTTTGCATTCAAGCCAGGAATATATACTTCATTGCATATATATATATATATATATATATATATACTCGGTCCACAGTGAAGTGGTAGAACTGCTCCAGCCAACACGTACACAATATCCGCAGCTAAACCGATGATCCAAGAGGCAAAGCAACATTCCAATAAAGACCGCGTCCATCCCTTTCTCCCGCAACAAATCTTATAAGAGCCAGAAGCAGAAGCAAAAGCCAAAGCCAAAGCCAAAAACCAAAGCAACATTCCCTCCCCTTCCACCGGAATCCTCGCAACGCTTCCTTGCAAGCTTTTCCATACCCCTCACTAATTAATTCCCTCCTATTCTTCTATTTAATTCAACCAAACACACGAGCACATAACAAATCCAATCTGATTCAGATAAAAGATAGCCAAAATGGCCACCAACGTAGCAGACGTAGAATCTCCGCCGCAGCCGCAGACCGTCGTCGATGAGCAAAAGCAGCCGCTCATAGACCGGGCGCCACCGACGGCGGCCACCGACAGCAAAGAGGCGAGCGGCGGGGAGACGGCGGTCGGGCTGGCGCTGAAGTGCACGGCGGATCTCGCGAAGCACCTGCCGACGGGCACCGTGCTGGCGTTCCAGATCCTGTCGCCGGTGTTCACCAACCAGGGGCAGTGCGACAACGCCAACCGCGCCATGGCCGCCTGCCTCGTCGCCCTCTGCGGCCTCTCCTGCTTCCTCCTCAGCTTCACCGACAGCTTCCGCGACTCCGCCGGCAAGGTACGGCACGCCGTCGCCACCTTCCGGGGCCTCTGGGTCATCGACGGCACCCCGCCGCCGCCCCCCGACGTCGCCGCCACCTACCGCCTCAAGTTCCGTGAAATTCTCCACCTTTCACAATTCTGATAGCACGTGAAGAAACAGAAACAGTCGGTAGAAACAGTCAGTAGCTTAAGTTAGTAGAGAACGATGTCTTACTATTTTTGTACCGAACGGATGCAGGTTCATTGATTTTCTGCATGCGTTCATGTCGGTGTTGGTGTTCACGGCGGTGGCGCTGCTGGACGCGAACATCGAGTCGTGCTTCTACCCGGTGCTGTCGTACGACACGAAGCAGGTGCTGACGGTGGTGCCGGTGGCCGCCGGACTCGTCGGCGGCGGCCTATTCGCCACCTTCCCCTCCACCCGCCACGGGATCGGCTTCCCGCTCTCCGCCTCTTGATTTCGATCGTGACCACCACCACCACATCATTTGTGTCAGATTCTTTCTAATTCATTAAAAAGGAGATTTTCAACGAGGAGGATGGTAGCTAGGGCGCATATATAAAATAAAATAAATGTGTTTGTATTTTCTTTTATACCTTTGTTTAATTGCTTGTGTATTTGTGTAGTGGTTTTCTAGAGTGACGCGAGAGTTAGCAATACATTAGATAGTTTTTCTTTTTTGGGTGGATTTTTTAATTTTTTTGTGGGTAAGATCGGCACCTTGTTGTCCTCTTCATTGTTGTTGGAAGCAATAAACGTTCCTTCCTTCCATATGAATCCACAAATGCTAGTTGATAACTTGATATATGTAGTTCGCATTTATTTTTAATTTCTTTTTTGGTCCAAATTTTATGAATTGTTATAATAATTAGAATTCATTTAATTAAGTCGGTTTAAGAATAGATAAAGAGTCTTCAAAAAAACAGTTTGTTAGTGTGCTTTTTATCTAAGCTGAATTAAAGCCAAAAAGAGACTATATAAATGAAGCGACAAGTTTGGATTTTACAGTTACCAATTGAGAAAGATTAAAACAATGGAAGTGTCTGATAATTAAACAAATTTAGCATGCGTATCAAACTTGGACATATATTGCTTATCGAATTAATTCAAGCCCTACACAGGTTTTTGGCTACTTAGAACGTGTCTTGATCATTAACTTCTTTACATGGAAAGATCAAAGAATTAACATACTTGTTAAGAAGATGTTATTAGAATTCTTATTCTTGGCCCCCGGTCAATGACTTAATTATTCTTTCCTTCCCAGACCATTCTATTATCTCAGTTGCGTGCAAGTGTGGCACTGCGGGTGCGTTTTACTAGTTTTCTAATAACTTATTTGCAACATAGGTAAATAAAAATGTACATAAAAAATACTCTCCAAATCATTTTTATGCAGTTTTCTTAAACTCAATCTTATCATGGAGACATCTTACTTGTGATGCTAGCCAATGTCAGGCGTTAAATCAACAAGTAAAACCGAAAAAAGAAAAAGAAGAAGATGATAGAGGCATTTTAGGCATAATTATAAAAATCTCTTACACTTTATTCTGTATATCAAATGTTCTCCTACAAAAAAAATAAAAATAAATAAATAACATCAACCCTTCAGCTTAATTTTGTGGCAAATTATAAGTGTAATAATTTGAAAATTTTATTAAGTTTTGACGGAACTTAATCTTAACGGTAATGATGTGCCAAGATTATTTTATATTAAAAATGCTTAAATTCTACCACGCGGATATTTTTTTTATGGCTCGCCTAGAATTTTGATACTTAAAAGGTGCGCTTAAGAAACTTACGTAAGCTTAAAAATATTCTATCTCAACATATTACCAATAAAATTAACGAAAAATTTCAAAGAACGAGTTTATTTGAGACAGGACAAAAATAAAGAATTACCACTATGAATTTTTTATGCAGAGAATTCTTTGAGACCGGGAATAAAATGGATAGAAAGTTTTTTATAATTAAGCTAGAAAAATAAATTAAGTACTAGGCAAAATAAAAAAAATTTTAAAAAAGAAATCATAAGAGGCGCTTGAGGGAAGGTCAAAAGAAACTAATTGGTCACCGCTTTGCTCGTTTAATTAGGGTCGGCGATTCAAAATGTGAAAAAAATCATTCTGATAGTTACAGGCACAAAGCAGCAAGAGTCAAAATGCGAAAAATCATTCTCATAGTTACGGCCATAGAGCAGCGATTCAAAATGCGAAAAATTATTCTGATAGTTACAGGCATAGAGAAGCAAATCAGCATTCGAACATCATCGTTGCAATATTTCCTAGCCGCCTAATTTTAATTGGGTGCTCTCTAAACTTTGCATAAATTTTCCACTGGTTAAAGTGTAGCGAGACCCCGTAAATAATAGGCATAGCACAAATTTTTTGCACCTTTTTTTTTCATTAATTCTCCTCATTTATTATATTTAATAAATTTATTTATAAATTAAATCTTTATTCACGTAAATCATAATATCCACCAAATTAAAATAGGTTGTTATTGTAAAAGTGAAATGGCACAACAATGTAAGTAGGTATAGTATTACTTCTCTAAACTCTTGTTACATCAAAAGATGATATAGAAGTTCTAACATGAAATGAAATATATCTGACAAATAAAACAGCAATCTTCACCAAAGCTTGTAGGAAATCTCCTACATGCTGAATTTGCATGTCCTGCAGAGCCTCAATATAAAGCATATAACTGAATTTGATAGCTTCATACTACACAACATACTGATTTTTACTTACGAAAAAACGCGAAAATGCTATAGAAGAAAGCCATTATAAATGTCACAAGAAGTTGCATAAATAAAGAAGTAATAGTAATTCTCAACTGCATCTCTGCTTCAGCTGTCCTGATGATAAAATTATCGCCACAATCTATGGTTTGAGGAAGCCAGTGCGGTACACTGAACACATTCTCTGCTTGTTAAGAAATACTAGAATTTCTCCAGGAGTAATTAATGACCTTAAATACTACCTCAAATTGATAAGGTTTCTCAGAAAAACTTAACAAACTTAAAAGGGAAATAAAAAACAAGGTATAAATGTATGGAGAACACCTCAACAACAGGCCATTTTGAATAACCACCTCATCTTTATTTTTATTGTTGAAACCCTCTTGAGCTTTTAGCCTTTCTCTTTTTTTGTTCCTTTCCAGTGATTTTAGTCAAGTAAAGTGAAAAGCTAAATAAATTCGAGCGATCTATCAAATTTAACAGCTCGGTGATTTTTAGCAAATGAAACTGTAAAGGCCAATAAAAGAGAGAGTCATTTAACTTAACAAAATTTTCCAAAATAATTAACTAAAGAACTCGAACAGAAAATAACATCAGAAGTTGAGGGATGTCGATCAAACTAAATAAAATTCAGACGCCTACTTCAAAATGGCATATAGTTGAGGGATTCTCAGTACATTTACCTACAGACGACGATCTCCCAAGCAGTCGAATGTAAGCTTAACTGAAGATATTCACAACTGACGTCCAACCAGCAGCAGCACTTTGCACACATTTCTTCACTCAAGAACCTAAGAGTCGCTTTATCCCGGCCTTCTGTTCAGAAGTCAACCTCGATGGAAACTTGATGTTGAACTTGATGCGAAGGTTTCCTTTTTTGGAAGGATCCTTGGGTATCGGCATTCCCTCGCGGGGGACGACCTCCTCATAGCCAGGATGGATTATGGAATTTATGGGTATTGTGAGATTCCGACCGTCAAGTGTTGTCAAATGGACAGTATAGCCCGTTAGGGCTTCAACCAAGGAGACTTTCTGCGTCACAATCAGATCATTTCCTTCTCTTGTGAATACATCATGCGGCTTCTCATCAATGATGAAGACTATATCTGCAGGGATAATATGCGGAGCTTCATTTCCCTTCTCAGGGAAAGTAATTTTCGTTCCCTTCTTCCAGCCGGGCTTTATGTCAATCGTCAGAATTTCTTCCACCGTCATGCTTCTCCTGTTGAAAATGACCAAATGAGTATCAAAAGAACCCAAGAAAAAAAAGGAGAAAAAACAATTTGGAGATCATTTCAACACAAAAGTCATATTTAACAGAACGGCCAGTATTTGACAATTAGAGGATCTCTAAACCAATCTATCAAACAGCATCAAATAAAGGTCATTTTTAAATCGTTTCATTCATAGTTTAGCAGTGATGTACAAAGCATATAGGATACCAATGCATCAAATCAGCCACCAGAACGAACTGCCCAAAAAAAAGGGAGAAAATAATGTTTAGAAACATTATATTGTTGTAAACTTATACCTCGCCGCTATGTAAACTTGCCCTAGAACGATCATTCAGTATAAATAGAAGTACGTCCATTTAATTTTTTAAAAAAATCAGAGTCAACAAGAAAAGGCAACTTCATAGCTCTCAGCCTCCCACTAATCAAAACATAAGTAGACCTAAATGTTTTAAACAAACCTACTTAGGTTGATGCTCACGTAGATTTTGATTCTATATCTCAAATTTTACCAACGAGTTGTTGTCCTTGATAATTAAACAACGGAAGCTACTTGCAAATAAGAATTCTCTATATAGCATTCTCCAAATGATACAAGATTCTACAATCAGCCACCCTGGCATGTACGAACTTTCAGTACATCTTATGCTATACTAACTATGAATCTCCCAAGTTGATGATAAATTTAGAAGGCCGAGAAAATAAAACAAAAACAGTTGTCCATACTGAGATCCCCAGATGACTTCTTCCTACATTCAAACAGGCACAGAAGTCCCCAAATTTTGCAAGAATTAAAAAGTTACTACTACTTTCAAATCCTTAGAGATGAACAGCTTGGACTCTATTATAGATCAAGAAAGGCAGGACTCTTAACCAATTCATGGGAACGATCATATATACTATGAGTAATCCTGCAAGAAAAATAGCCTGAAGGATAGAGCCAATTCATTGGATATATGAAGCACTTCGGTCATGTAGAGAAAACCTTCGATTCCTGTAAACTTGAAACCCTCTATTTTTGTACAATTTGGCGAGTTTCTGCCACCTTTAAGTCCACGTTAATTATGGCGTGCAGCCACTTTAACCAGTGCCGAAACTCTCCTAACTGTCATGGAGGTGCCAAAAGCACACCCCCAAACGCGCACTCCATTTTCTAGAGCACACATTTCTCAAATGCTTCACAACCAATGTGCATCTAGATTTGCACTCAGTCATTCGGTGAAAGATTGATAGAACAAATTCCAACTTTAAAAGTTACTATTTAATGTCCTTCACTTACTTTACAAACTATTGCAACTTATGCGATGAAGCTTTTCAAAACTAAAAATGCACCTCCACGAACCTTACTGAATCCAACTGCACCATTAAATCTGAACATTAACTGTTTTAGCATAGAATAAAACGGTTATATTAAAACATGAGAATGCCACATGCATTCAGGATAAAAGGCAGCATGTCACCGAATATCACGACAAGGGAAAGAAGAATTGAATTCCAAAAAGATCAATTTGGAATTTTCTCATAACAAAGGGGACTATCACCATATGCATCAAATTGGAAAGGAAAACACGTCCAGGACTTTAGCCGCATAGAAGTTGCTAGACGACAATAAATACGCACAAAAATAGTTATGCCACTGCTCAGGAAAAAAAGGACCGCATGATGAGCTGGACAAAAAGCGATTACGTTAAAACTGATGTAGTTAACTAATATAGTCAACAAACATGTAACCTTTCTCTTTGGCATAGTGGTAATCAACTAATCCTGCAAATATTTTCAAATAGAGACTAAATTTCTCTGGCCGCATACATAAGAATCCAAACAAGTTACTACAAACAATATCAACTGATAACAAGCACTGAACTTGGATGGTATCATTTATTTCCATGATCTTATATTTTATTGAGAAGCATAACAGGCCTCATCATAGAGCATTTAATGAATCAAAATGTACGTAAATTGTATGCAAACTAATCATATAGTGCAAGTACACAGCGCAAACTTTCCCCGGTAACAAAGACTAGCAATCAACATAAAGGAGGAGAAAGCAAGAGCAAAAGATCAATTAATCGATGCATGTTTACTTTATATAAAAGGTGTAGTTTGCACCTATATATGTCCAACAAAAATCAACCTTTCAGCATGATAACGAGGAATACAACACTAATTACTTAACACAAGAGACGAGACTCACCCACTGGTATCGACAATCTCCCTTGAGATCTTCATCTTCTTAGCGGTTCCTTTGTACAAATCCACGAGACTGCACGGGAGCCGGTTCTCGATTGGCGCGGCCTTCTGAGGACGCTGCGGATTCATCGATGCCTCCCCTCCGAACCCCGACCCGAAGAAGTCATCCCCGAACATCCCACCAGGGAACCTCGATCCCCCGCCCCTCATTCCGCCGCCGCCGCCGCCGGGCCCCATGCCACCGAACTGGCCCGAGAACCCGAAGATGTCGTCCGCGCTCCGAGGATTGAACCGGAACGTCGTGGGGCCCTCCCCGGGGAAGAACGAGGCGCCCCCTGGCCCTCCGGCACCGGCACTAGGCGGGGGCACCCCCTTGAGCCCCTCCTCACCGTACTGATCATAGATCGCGCGCTTCTGAGGATCGCTCAGAACCTAAAACACGAGAAAACCAGATCAAATCGCTGCAAAATCGATCATGACCGAACCGATCGGATCGAGAACCGAAAGGAAGGGATCGGATCGCGGGGGAGGGGACGAAACCTCGTAGGCTTCGGAGATCTGCTTGAACTTCGCCTCGGCCTCCTTCTTGTTGTTAGGGTTCTTATCAGGGTGCCACTTCATGGCGAGCTTGCGGTAGGCCTTCTTGAGGTCGTCGTCCTTGGCGCTCCGGTCGACCTGCAGGATCTTGTAGTAGTCGACGCCCATGTCGCCGCCGCCGTCGCCGCCGCCGCCGCCGCCCCCCTCGCGCCGCCGCTTCTCCGGCCGCTGCTGCTGGTGATGGTGGTGGGAGCTCGGCCTCCGCCGCTTCCGCTCGTCCTCTCGAATTTTGGCGGCGGTGGTGGTACTCCTCCTCTTCCTCGTCTCTTCGTTTGCCTTGGGGTTTTGGGGGTCGATTTCGTGTAGGGTTGGAGCGGTGGGGAAACGTAAGAAGGATGTGGTGGAGTTTTGGTGTGGGGGAGAAAGTTCGGAAGGTTCCAGAAGGCGTACATGTGCGCTCGTCAAAATGTACGCTTCCTACCTTTCTACCTCTACTCTATCACCAACAGAAATACTGTATTCAGATGTAATATTTCTAAAGATAATACTTTTAAAAATACGAAACATTTAATTATTTTAAATTTTTTATTTTTTAATTTATTATTTTGATTAATTTCATCTGTCGGAATATGCTATTTCACCAAGGACTCGCTCAACCCTTTAGAAGAGTACTATCATCCTGATCGCATACTTTTTAATTCAAGGATTGAAAATCCACGGACACCAATAATTTGTTATTTTTAAAAAATATAAAAACTCAATTTATAAATTAAATAAAAAATTATTATTTTTAGCAATAGAAAAATTAAATTAACAATACATATCGTTAAACTTAGGGCGTATTTGGTTCGCTTTTTTTTCCTGTGGAAGGAATGGGTGAATTCGTTTGTCGGTATTTGGTATGCAGGAGTTCTATTCCAATTACGATTCCCAAGTGGAATGAGAATCTCCCAATCACCTCTATTTTCAATCCGGTCTAGAAAGCCGGATTAAAAATTAAATCCGAACGGAATGGATATTTATTTGGATTAAATTTATTTTTTTAATTTTTTAATTAAAATATGAGTTTAAAATTTAGAAATTTATAATTTATAATTTTAATTTGAATTTAAATTAAAAACTAAAATTTAATCAAGTATTTTGAATCTAACTTATAAATTTATGAATTAAATTTATGGATTCAAATTAAAATTTATTTAAAACTTAAATTAAATTTATGGATTCAAATTAAAATTAAAATTATAATTTTAAGTTTGAATTTGAATAAATCGAAATTTAGTTTTATATTTTGAATTATCCACTGAATTTCAAAGTTTAATTTTTTAAAAAATAAGATTTAAAATTTTGACATTATTTTAAAATTTTGATATAAATTTTTAATATTTAATTTTCAATTTAAATTAAAATTAATATATTATAAAGATAAAGATAAAGTTAGTATATTAATTTGATTATGTTTTTTATATTTATCTGAACTAAACATCGACAATAGGAATGATTTTTTTCGACTCTGATTCACATAACGAACCAAATAGAATTAGGTAATGAGTCATTCTGATTCCAATTCCAGTTTATTTCGATTCTGATTCTAATTACGATTCCTACTTCGAACCAAACGTACCCTTAATTCAGATTATTTAAACTTTTTAGATTTCAAACTTTTTGATTTTACAACATTGTTTATTTAATAATTGAGTAGTCTCAAAAATAGCATTTTCTTAATGGCTAGTATCAGGTGAATTTGAGACCATTTAATCACTAGACAGTATATTCAAAAATCAAAAATTTCGAAAACCTAAAAAATTCTGGGCCAATTTGCATAAAAAATCCACTTATTTTGGGCTTTTGCAAAATCGGGCCATTTTTTTGGCTTTTGCAGATTCGGTCCGCTTTTTCAGCAAACTGACTAAAATATCCTTATACCTTTTTCTCTTTCCTCTTTCTCTCTCCTCTTTTTTTCTCTCGTTCTTTTTTCTTTTTCTTCCCAAAGCGGCGAAGACGGAGCGGAGGTGCTCTTATACCTTTTTCTTTTCTTTTTTTTCTCTCGTTCTTTTTTTTCTTTCTCTTCCCAGAGAGCGGCGAAGACAGAGCGGCGTCGCCGCCGGCGCCCCCACCTTCCTCGCCTCCGATCCCCTAAGGCGGCTGTGACTTTTTTATATTTGTGCAATTTTCTTTTCTTTTTCTTCTTCTCTGACTCTCTCCACAATTTCCGACGACGGCGCCTCTCTCTCGCTCTTCGGCCGTGCCCTTCCCGGTCTCTTCCGATCTCCCCTTCTCTGGCTTGCCTCCGACGACGATGCATCTTCGCCGACATTCGTGGAGATCACTGCGCGCGCTGTAGCCATCGAGTGGGTGTCTTTGAGCAGGCGTCGTCACTGATACCGTAGCTATTGACAGAGAAGGTGACAAAAAAAAAAAAGAAAAAAAAAAGAAGATAAAATAAATTAATTAAAAAAGGACTGAAGATGAAATTGTATCGTCTAACATACAAAAAAATTACAATTTGGGCACTATTTAAGATGTAAACTGAGCTTTAAACATAAAAAATTGAACTCTTTAAATGAAATTACATTCTTTGAAATATAATTTACAACTGTTCTCTTCTTTATTGCACTCTTTCAGATATAAACTGCAACCCACTAAGATAAAAATTACACTTCTTTAAATGAAAGATTGCCACTGTTTCTCTCTTTTCACGTTTCCCCTCTGTGGCTCATCTTCGTCTTGTTACACTGTTTTTTATCTTAAACTGCGCCCATGGTGGGTAAGGAGAGTATTTATACTACTTCTTCTCTTGTTTGCCTGTCTCTCTTGTTTCGGAACTGTTTCTCTCTTTAAGAGAGAAACAGTGCAACAAGAGGAGAACAGTGCAACAACATGAAAAGAAAGCATATAAGTATCTCTGTTAAAGATGTGTAGTTTAAAATAAAATAGTGGTGAATAAAGGAGAAATGGGGCAACAAGAAAAAAAACTGGCATCCCATGTTACTTAAACTGCACTCATTTAAGACGATCTTTATACAAGAGGAGAAACAGTGCAACAAGAGGAGAAGCAGTATAAATAATCGTTAAAGATGTGGTAGTTTAAAATAAAAACAGTGTAACATACGAGAAAAAATGGTGCAACAAGAAAAAATCGGCACCCATTTATCTTAAACTGTACCCATTTAAGAGATATTTATACTGGCTTCTGCCTCACTGTTGCACTGTTTCTCCTCTTTTAAAGAGGAGAAAACAGTGCAACAAGAGGAGAACAATAGTGCAACAAGAGGAGAAGCTATATACAATAATACTGTTAAAGATGTGCAGTTTAAATAAAAACAGATCCACGAACCGCCGTTCCGCACGGCCAGCGCCTGCTGCCCGACGCTTGCCGCTGCCAGGCTGCGCGGACGGGATGCGGGCTGGGGGTCCGCGGCGACGCGGCGTCTCGAACGTCGTCGTGGCAGAAGCCAAGAGGCGCCTGGTCGGCGGCTTCTGCGCGGCAGCGGGAGGTAGGGCACGCGACGAAAGAAGATCACGGCAGCGGCCTGGTGCCTTGCGCCGGTTGCGCTTCTGCTTTCCCCCTGCCCTGTCGCTTGGCCTCCCGATTCTTCTTCTTCAGCGTTGTCTTCTTCTCCGCATCCAGCCCGACCCCGTTCGCCGCGGCCGCTGCCGCCGCGGCGACGGGATCGGGCTGGGGGTCCACGGCGGCGGAGGAGAGGAGGAGGGGGTCGCGGGCGGTGGAGAGGAGGGTGAGGAGGGGGGCGACGGTGAAGAAGGAAGGTGATTGGTGAGGAGGGAGGCGACGGTGAAGAAGAAGGCGACGGTCCGCCTTTTTTTTTTTTGGCGAGAAAAAAAAAAGAACGACAGAAACGAAGAGGAGAGAGAAAGAGGAAAGAGAAAAAGTAATAAGGGTATTTTGGTCAGTTTGCTGAAAAAGCGGACCGAATCTGCAAAAACGAAAAAGATGATCCGGTTTTACTAAAGCCCAAAATAAGTGAATTTTTTATGCAAAAAGGCCAAAATTCTGATCAAGTTTAACGTATGGATCATTAATTCAGATTTTTTCAAATATGATATCCTACTCATTTAAGAATTTATATACTCATTTTAAATTTTAATATAAAAAATAATAAGACTATTAAAAGAAAATATTAGTTCTTGACGGGATAGTGCGCAAGATAAACACCAACTTCGAAGAGTGTACAGATAGTATTGTGTATTAGTCAATATAAATAAAATATAATAAAATTAAAATAGAAAAGTTGAATCAAATTTATTTAAAAATAAATTTTATTTAAATTAAATTGGAATACAGCTGAACTCTATTCAGAATTGTAATTTGGTGAAAAATAAGAATTTATTTTTATTTTAATGTGATTATTATTCTCGTTTATAGAGTAAAAAAATAATATTATAAGTAATTTAATAAAAAAATATTTTAAGGTTATTAATAAATATATAATTAATAATATTAGATGGTAGTTATTGTTTTATAAGAAATCCCACCAATTCTTCCAAATGAGTTATAATTTCAGGTCTAATTTCATTAATACCTTTAAAAAAATAAAGAAAGAAAAACTTCAAACATCACCCTTGTGTTTTCACACTTTTTTATTTTAGTACTTTATAATTTAAAATATATCAATTTAGTATCACGTAGTTTTATTTTTCTTTTTTTATTATCCGCTCCACTAAATTTTTTTCGTTAAATCAGTGAAAAAGTTAAAACTGAAAGGTATTAAAGTGAATATTCGATAAATTTATGTGGGGTATCTGAAGTTTTTGTATATAATTTAACGAAATGTTGATGGAGGAGCTGACGAAAAGAGAGAAAAAAATCACATGACACTAAATTAATATATTTTAAACTACATAGTACTAAATCAGAAAGTGCGAAACCACATGGTGATATTTGAAGTTTACCCAATAAAGAAGGTTAAAATAAAAAGAAAAATGCAATACAATTTTCGTACGAACGAGCACTCGAGCCCAACCCGAGTCCCTTTTTTTGCGGACCCACAACCTGTCGGGCCCATTTAAGTGGGGCCCACAAGCCCAAGTCAGCAGCGCTACAAACCGCGACGCACAAAGCGTTGCATCCTCCTCCCCTGTGTGCGTTTTCGGTGTCCCGCTGAGAGCGACTGGAGCTTCGCTACGCCGCGCCCGAGGAGAGGGAGAGATACTCTCTTCGCTCCCATGGCGATGGCGTCGATCTCGGCCTCGGATGGGGCTCTCCTCCTCCTCCTCCTCGGCGTCCTCCTCCCGCTCCGCCTCCTCTCCCTCGGCCGCCGCCTCCTCCGCGGCGGCCACCGCCGCTTCTCCGGCGCGATCCGATCGGTCGCCGTCGTCGTCTCCGCCGCCGCCTTGCTCTCCGCCATCTACGCCGTCTCCGATCGCGGCGACGCCCCCGCGAGGACGGATGCGGCGGCACCGGCGTCGGCGTCGGAGGTGGCGGAGATGAGATCGGAGATCGCGGATCTCAAGCGCCAAATCAGTCGATTGGGTAATTGCACCCTATCCTAGCCCCCACTATCTTAGGTTTTCTTGAAATTGGCGGCAATCCTTATAGTTTAAACCCCTACGCTGCAAGATAAGTAGGTTATTTAAATCAAGTTTTTGTGCTGCAGAATAGTAGGATCGTGCTAATCATCTGCCTTTGGGAAAAAGAAAGGTTCTAGACGCCATAGTTCAAAATATGAATTTTGCAATGCCAAGAACTGTTGTTCTTTTTTTATTTCTTCTTCTTTTATTTCTTTTTTTTTTTTTTAATCAGTCATCTATTTTCTATTTTCTGTCAACTTCTAAATGTCATCTGTATTTGACTGTCATGCCTCGCACGAAAAAATGTCACCATCTGAACTCAAATCAGATTTCAAATCATCACCTTATGTTTAAACTTTGGTTCTATTAGGAAACTTTAAAACCCTGTCATGTGATTGGCACATGCTAATGGCAGGCGAAAAGGTTAATCGAGCCAGGTCGTTTCTTGAAATGAACTGATTGTTTGTGGTAGATTTGGAGTTTCAAACTCCGGGTGGCGGTTTCTCTTTGTTCCAAACTTTCCGGACTTTCGATTCTTTTGATTCACATTACTTTTATCTATCAAATTGTAGATTTTGTTAAGTTATAAATATATTCCTTTTCTTATTGTTTAGAACATTTTTTTTCTGCCGATGGAACTCTGGATTCTGCTAATTGTTAGTGGTCGATAGGTATTGAGTTGTTAATTTTAACGACTTTCCAAGAAAAATTGCTCAAAATCAAGAAATTAACAATTGGGAGGGTGTCAATCAAAAGAAAAATATTTGAGGGATTTATTTCAGACTATCATATAGTTGAGGTGGTCTTCTTACATTTTTTACCAAAAATATAAAATAAGACTTAAAATATTACATCTTCAGGTGCCTTTCTAGTTTACTAGTTAGATGATTATTTTGTTGTTGCACCATATAATATTTGATAGTGGCAAGAAATATCTAAAATAACTTGTTCATATGGATGCAGAATCTATTTTGGCGGAAAGTACCACGTTGTTACATTCCAAAACTGTTCATGTAGAGGAAGACAGTATTCTTATTGAGGCAATGGAACGTGATATCCAGTCTCTGATAAATGAACAGCAGAACACTAAGGTATGCATCCAATTCTAGTCGCTCATGATTTTTCATGCTGGTTTCTTTTGGATCAGTGTGGAAAGTATATCCTCTCAGTAAAGCTGTTGTGGCTAATTGACTTTCTTGGTTTTGAATTGTTAAGCTTGCTACTTTGAAAGACTACTACCAGGATCAAAATTGAGATATCTAATAGTAGGAACTAACAACAAGCAAAAATGACTTTAAGGGACCACATTAATACCTCTAATTCTCTATAAGAGTGGAGGGGCTAATTAAATGCAACTCAATAAAGTGCAAAAACCTTGAGATGTTTGAAAATGCAACAACAATCTTGAGTTCAAAGGACATACTGGGCCTTTAATGTACAAATACCTGTATCAATTTTTTTATGTTTTTCTTTGTTATCATTGGTGCATTTTTGTTGAGCTCTAGTATGTTAGCCCATTCTTATGTAAAGTTGGTATTGTACTACTGTACTAAGAGTAATATGATAATATCTCTCTATATATACATATTTTTCCCTAGTCTCAGATTTTTTTGTTGTATTCAGCTTGTCACATGAGGAGAATGACCAATATGTTGTAGATGATTTTAGATGATTCTTTTATTTAACATGTTTTGCTTCTTCCAGAAATTGCTAGGTGATTCATCATTTTCTCAAGATAGTGTAAAAGCAATGGAAGAAGAGGTCTCTCTCTCTCTCTCTCTCTCTCTCTCTCTCTCTCTCTCTCTGTGTGTGTGTGTGTGTGTGTGTGTGTGTGTGTGTGTGTGAATGTGTTGGGATGACAACATTTATGTGTAGTGCACTTCCTTGCACATGGAAGGAGGGTCATAAGACTCTACATGCACTCGTGCTCTAATGCAATTTCAGTTTGTTGGGAGAAACAAGTTTTTCCAGTCAAAGAAATAAATTGTGGATCTTTGTGTGACATGGGCATGCATAATAACTAGGTGCGGCTTCTAAAGGATCAATCAAGAGCAATTAGTTCCAATATCTATATCCTAGAGTCATTAGCAAATGATGCAGAGAAAAGATTGGAGGCGATGTCTTCAGAAGTTAGAAAGGTATCTATGATTGTTTGAAGCATCTTAAATTCTTTGTAAGCAATGTTAATCTAGAAAGTATATATGATTGTTGTTAGCATCTTAAATTCTTTGCAAGCAATGTTGATCTAGAATTAGTACGGACAAATTATCAATTTTCTTGTTTGAAATATGGAATTTAAGAGTCTAAATATTTCATGTTAATAGTGACCACTATAATATGAAGTTCATGTTGTTGCCAAATCATGGTGCTATAAATTTAATTTGTTGACATACTAGAGTAGGGAGTCGAAAACGTGTTCTTTATTGAGTTTTTGGAGGAATAACCAAAAGACAAGGAATCATCAAGGAAACCCTGCTATCTCTTGTCTATAGTCCAATATGGAAGAAGAATTTACCAATAAAACCAAGCGATGTTAAAACTAATAACATTTAGCTATGTCACCTTTCTGAATATGTGATTCACTATTTTACACTCTTGCTCTCTGTATTCTTTTGTGATTCAGAAAGTTATTACATTGCCCAAATATTAATGGAGATATAATGAGATAAACATTTTCCTTTGTTATTTCATTTTATATGACTAGATGGAGAATGTAATTTCGGAGCAATGGATTCAAGTTCAACAGTTCGAGCAAGCATTTCAGTTAACAAAGGTATGCTTTCATCGCATTCATTATCATCCAATGGTTATGGAAACCTATTAAAAATTCTTAATTGAACTGCTTTTAGATGATGACATCAAAGGTTCATAAGAGAAGTATGCCTAAAGAGGGGACAGACAACAAATGGCTTAGCAAGTACTCCATAACAAAGGTTCTTTGATATTTTATGTCACTTTTTTATCAGTTAAGAAAATTAAGTAATACTGATTTACCATCAGAGGTAAAGTGCTGTTAAGTATATTTAATTGATATTTTCCTTTGAAATATTACTATAATCCGGGAAGGAAGAACTGCATATCGTGTCTGGTCAGCTGATCACACTCATTGCATGTTTGCAGTATGTGCCTCCCACTTTGCTTTGTGTGGCACTAGGCCTACATCATGTGGCCATTTTGATCAGATGTTATTGTCCAAGACATGCATTTAATGCACATACTGGTTTTGTGCTGAAACCTTACGTATTGCAACACTAATAGGAAATTTAATATCTAATATTAAACTAGTGGAGCCACGTCCAACACAACACATATTACTATATATAACGCATCTCAATACAAATTTACCCTTGTAATAGGGTGAACTTGTTGTTTCATACAATTTGACAAAATCTATTTGTGAGTTGGCTGAATGCGTTGTTAGCCATATGCATTTAACCAGGCTGGTCTTGTTTGAAAGACTCGAATTTAATAAAATTCAACATCTAGGTAGCGATGTGTTTTCACTTAAGTTTGTTTACTCACAATGTAGGTTTCCAGATATGTTGCCAAGTCCAAGGATTGATTTATAAATCGGCTACTACCATATCGTTATGGAGGTGATGCAAGTGTCTTCGGATTTGCCTCACAAATTTTGATGTGATTGTGGGATCTGTTAGAGTAAATGTGAGATTGATTAATCGCCAGAGTTAAAAACAAAAAAGAAGAATCAGGAAAGGCAAATTATTTGAGATTGGTCATAATGTGAAGTTGATCTCGATTTAGGTACCAAAATAGGCGAGGACTAATAAATGAGCACTTCTATGGTTTTTCTTACTTTCGAGAGTCAACTGGATTGTTGATTTGAGGCATATGGTTATGGTGAATTATATATTTTTGGATGAACTATGGCCATTAGAAATTGAAACATGTAATAGGAGACTTTGATATAGGAGTATGCTTTCGAGACAGAAAACTGGCCTTATGTGAGAATTTGCAATCCTTTGCAAAATATTTGCAAATATGTGATAAGAACTCGAGGATAGAAGTTCGCTCTGGAAGAAGAGTCTTGGGAGTGAGAATTAATTTGCAAGATAATAAACAGGATAGAAAAAAATGAATTTGATACTATATAGACATTTGGTGTTTATATACTAATGTAGGGAAAATATTCAGAAAATGACATGTATACTTGGTTTCTTGCTCCTATTTTTCTTTTTTTTTGAGGATAAAGTATGGGCATTTTGTATCCTAATTTCATCACCTTCTCTCACCACCCACACCATCCCACCCCCCCATCCTTCTTTCTTTGCTCTAAGTTATTTGCAAATTACTCTTATGCCATCTAATTATAATGCATTGGTCATAAATGTTGCTGAGCGTTTGTTTACGAAGAATTATTCTACAGTTTCAGGTGGGAAAAGTCAAGAATAGGCACGGGAGAGGATGCTGCATTAGTTAGAGGATATAGTGGACTATTAGCTATTTGGGTATTGTGTTTCTGGAAGGGTATTGGTTTTAGTTGTGAAGAATACAATATGCTTTTAGTAAGATTGTGCCCTGCAATATTATTGATATGAAAATTGCCATAATTTGGACATTCATGCTTGGGGAAAAAAAAATCTATGTGGTCAGTTGTCATGTTTTCAATTCGAGAAATTGGTTTGTGACCAGCACTTTTACACCTTCCATGTACAAGCAATAGTAGATAACCTTACATACAGTGTTCTATTTCTATAAGAAACAGCATGAATGACAAAAGGTAATTGGAAAAAAAACAAAAAAAAAAAGAAGGCGAAAAAGAAATAGGAGGAAGGGTTGCGGTTTCCGGTGCATGAAAGAAGAAAAGAACTGAAACTTGAGAATAACCAGAGCAAGTAGAGCGGAAATAGGAAAGATTCTTACCACTTTGAGAATCTTCTCTGCTTGCTTCTAATGAAGTTGGGGATTTTAGTGATTGCCAAGAATCTCAAAGAGGTTTCACAGACGCCCTTTTCCACCGTCGCTGTCATTTTCTATTAGTCTATTCACGACATCTCTTTTTGTTCCCAAAGGAAGACGAGGGTTTTTCTATCACTTTTCCATTCAAGTGAAGGTATTGAGAATTTGAGAGATTCTACACGTAAAGAATAAGTTGAGCCTTCAGACCTATTAAATGAAGCAACAGACCCTTTAAAGAAAGACTTGTTGACCTGATACATAATAGATGTACAGCAGCTAGTTTTCAGCAATATGTGCTGGGTTGCCATGGCAGGTTTGGGCCAAAATATTGGTCGCTATTAACTGAAACTGGTTCGTGTTTTAAGCTGCGGTGCAATTTATCTATGGTGAACCTGCCATGGCGGCTGCCATGTCCACTTTTTAGTACAGAAATCCCAACGTAAGTAGAGAAATTCACATGATTGCTTAGATTAAATATGTTTAAAAGTGTTGCTATACTGATTTTGTTTTTGTTCTGTATTACCCGATAAAAACAGTATGAATATTCAAACAAATTTATATATTTTTTAACACCAAATGATAGCTAGCTTAAAATTGTTACTTTTAGTCCTCTAAAGATAGTTTGATCCCTTTGTTAGGCATTACATATGGACATAACATAGTGTCAGTGTTTGCTCATAGTGTGCAACATATTATCTGTATCTTTGCGTGTTCTTTATGTTAGTATGGGAGCATACGTGCAACATGTTTTGCTTATGTTTTCTTCAGTCTCTTCTATATTGATCCATTGTTAAACTCAACTCCTGTTGTACGACGAAAGAAATTGTGATGAGTTACTATACATTTTAGGAAATATCTTTATCTACCGGCTCTGACAATGATTCTTCTTTTTTCACCCCCTTTTAATATTTTGCACTCACCTAAAGAAGATTGATGTAATGTGATGCTAGGTTATACAGTTTGTTACGGACAACCCCCTCCGATATATTCCAGATGTTGGCTTGCTTGATTCCTTATTTCTGGCGGGTTCATTGTCAAAGTCCTGGACATTTCAAGCTTATGATCAGTTCCAAAGTATCTTGTCAATACTTCATAAATGTCATCATGAGGTGCCAATCTTCGAAATTATCCTCTTCGAGCAGTAGTTTGTTTTAATTTTCCATCTATTTTTCTATTTATCTGAAGACAGAATTGGTTTATGTTTTTCCTGCTAATTGCCTAGAGAATTCAAATGTTTTCACTATCTTGTTATAATTGCTTTAGTCTTAGCTTTCAAAATCTTTTTTTTTTTTGTAGACACAAAGATAGACATATGCTGATAATTTTGATTTCATATTATTTCTTTGCTAACCGAACAAAAGATTTCCTCCTTCTCTATCCTATAAACCTTTGTAATTACCCTTGCGAAAAATCCTACGCCCGCCAAAATCCTTCTGTGCAAGACAAATTGGGTGATATTCTAAGTTGTCCTGCATATAGCATCCATGCTTGATTAGGTATTTCAGATTCAAGACATAACGTCTAATTAAGTATTATATATAGGGTAAAACATTTGACAGCTATTATATATAGGATACAGCACTTCATCTGTATTTTTTTTTTGTTTTGGAGAAGCAAACTAATTATGGATTTACATGTGAATGATGACCTACTTATGCTTTCTCTAACTAGTTTGTATTTATCATCATTGTTAACTACTCCAAAGCAATTGTGAATTGTATGGTGATAAGAAACTAACCTGAAGAATTATGAATATGGTTGAGTAAATTTGTTAAAAAGTTGTAGTCACCGTATTTATGTTATCGAAGTTAATTGGTCTAATTTGANTTTTTTTAATCATAGAATTTATGTTATCGAAGTTAATTGGTCTAATTTGATTGTAGGTGAGACAGTTTGCTAAGGGCCTTCATCTCCGATATATTCCAGATGTTGATCTGCCTGATTCCTTATTTTTGGGGGGTTCATTGTCGAAGTCCTTGATTTCTCAGGCTAATAATCAATTCCGAAGAATTATGTTGGTAGCCCAAAAATGTCATCAAAAGGTGCCAATCTTTCTAATTTTCCTCTTTGAGTAGCTTCTATCATTGTTTATATTTACAAAGTCCTTTTCACAAAAGCTGCATTTTCCATCTTTTCTTTCTAGGAGAACAAGTTTATATTCCTGCTAATTGCTGTAAAATTATCAAATGTGACCCCTGTTGGCTTACACTTTCTTTACTGACTCAGTTTCCTTGCAATTGTTGATTGACATCTTCTGGTTGCAGACAGACATAGATGGCCAGCCTCAAAAAATTTGTGGTTCTTTTTTTTATTTTCGCAATGTAGACTAACTCTTTTATGACTTGGCTTTTCTACTGGTAGTATGTATTGTCTTTGTTCGTTATCGGGCACTTTTTAAGTTTATCTGTAATAGTATTTGTATGCATATGGAGTGGGGAAGGGGGCGAGCATTTAGGGAGGTTGATGCAGTCCAAATTCCTAAATACAGGATGAATTAAACAAGGAGAGACAATATAGAAAAATCTGAACTAAAACTGAGAAAGGAATATTTAGATATCGCTTGATGTCTTTTTATCAAAAACCACCAATTCACCTGACAAGATTGTTACTATTTTGGTTTTCCAGGTCCAAGAGCTTGTGAGAAATACTGTGGGGCTGAACCAATATACTGCAGCTTTGGCTAACGAGTCGACATATTTCTTCCTGGTATATATCTACTCAATTTTCACTTTCCATATCTTGAAAAGGTTTCTGTGTATTATACCCGAGGAATAGTAACTTGGCTTATTATTTTTCGTAAATCTTCAGGCATATATTATTATGGCCCTTCAGTTATGGCTTCTTTGGATGCTCCTGGCCAATTAAAGGAGCGGCTGAAGTAAATTTTCTTTCAGGGGGTTTGAGTATTACCTTCTAATTCTTAGTTGTACAGGTTGTACTGCAGATTTAGTATCTTGTAAATGTTTGGAACAAAAGGAATTTCTTAATTTTTACCCTCGGGAGCTTATTTATGTCTTATTCAGCATCTAGTATGTTACAAATATATTTATTTATAAATTAAAGGACTAAATCATGCCTTTGCAGACATCTGCGTGCTTAATTAGAGCTTTGATAAATTTCCTGTGAATTTGCTTTTAACCGTACCTGTTGGCATTTTGATTTGAATCAGAGAGCTGATTGACACAGCTAAAAGAATCCTTCATCAAGCATATATCCCCGCCATCATTTCTATCAACGACCATTTAGAAAGCAACTAAACATTATTCGAAAGCAATCCTTTGCCGGACCTTAGCTATTACAGTTAATCTAGGCTGGTACTCTTTAAAATGATCAGTTTGAGAATTGTACTGTACTACAGTAACATTCTAATGCAAATGCAAGTCCCGGCATATCTTGCCCTCATATTTTTAAAGCTGGAACAAATAATCTGAGTTCCGCTTTTCTAAATAAGAAAAGAATTTCCCAAAGTGTTCGATCAAATTTAACAGAGTAAGTTATATATTGAAGTTCCAAAGGGTTGATGAATTCTTATAAGAAAAAAATAATTAGGATGGCTTGGTATAGGCTTGACAATTGAAAGGCGAAAGCGTCCGCCGCAGGGGCAGGCACGCAGCAGAAGAAAAAACTCAAAAGACAATGAGAATGGGCTTTTTCCTCTATTTCCCATAATTTTGGAATCTCACATATTCGAATTGAGGGTCGCTTCAGTTTGGTGATGAGTAAAAAGAAATTAGCATTTATCCTCCATTCATCCGGTTAATGCCAGCTGGAATCGCCGACAGCCCATCCTTACAGCGACGGTACATTCCAAACCTTATCTAGTCACCAAAAAGAGTGGAGACCAAAAGGTGCTGAGCAAACGATGCCCTAACAGCAGCCCTTCTTCGCCTTTGCTCCCTCTCCTCATGACTCAAAGAAGAATCAAGACTGCAAGAATGAAGACAGTGGTTAGCACGTGAAAAAAAACACTAGGGTTTGGACATACGAACAAAATTTAAGGCTTTTTACTCGTTTGATCTTCTTCACAATTCAGTATTCAGTATTCCAGGCAAGGAAAAAGAAACTGTGCACTCAAGATAAGGGATTACATAGCATTAGCATTTCCATGCAAAAGAAAATAATAAACCAACCTCAACGAGTTAGTCAAGGCAAATTTCAAGGTAAGTTATAAACTCCCCATCAAAGATTTAAGTATCGTGGCACGGAGTCGTGCTAGAAACTTACCGGCACAGTACGTCCCGAGCCGTGCCGGTCAAAAAAATTCTTGTGCCGACACATAATAGCATGAAATATTTATTTTCTTTAGTAACAAAATATTATAACTATTTATTATGTCTTTTTATTACATTTTTTGAACTTTATTGAAGAAATTACTTATTAATTTAAAGAATAGAAGATTTTGAACTATGCCATCGGCACGGGGTCTGTATCGTGCCGGTATCTTGTTGACAGTATGGCACGGTGGATATGGTCCGTGCCGATGAGCACTTAAAACCTTGCTCCCCATCCTTTTCTCTTTTCTGAACATAGTTCTTCGAATTTTCGGTTTTGGACTTGGTTTGACATTGGTAACCTCTGAACCCTAAGCATTCTTTATGTTCATCTTGTCGGTAGAAAACAGGAATAATAACAATACCTCAATTTCCAATTCCTCGCAGGTGTTGCTTTCTTAAAGCAAGCATCCTCCACAGCGGGAAGGAAAGATTTCACCGTTTCCTCGGGATCTAATGTAGGGAAATTTAGAGCAACCGAAGAGAGAAGTGAATCAGCAACTGCAGTTGATGCATTAGTAGTATAACCAGATCGATAGCCACCACTTCCTAAGAGCACCTGCAGATGAGCCTCCCTTAGATCTCTCCCCAGCAGAGAAAGAGACTGTGTACTAGGAACAGCAACTCTGCGCAGCCTATGGCGCCTCTGCAATTGATCTAAGCAGTTAAAGAAAAATGATACGACAATCTATTGACTATAAGATGAACTTTGTACTTTGTCTCGAGAACGATACCTTAAATAGATGACCATGTTGAAGGGTAACATGGTTCAGCATATCCCGTTGAACTTTAACGGAGCAAATGGGGCAAGGCTGTAAGAGAAAATATAAAAAAGTGAATTAAACTATCATTTGTTCAGTTTTGCACTAATGTTTTAACTGAATTTTTCTAAAAATACAACAACTAGAAAAAATATAACAACTAAAACTTCCAAAGTGAGGCCACTTCTTTTTATGCTTGAAAAGTAATATATTGTTACATCATGTGATTGATATTAGAGAAATTCTCAACAAGCAAGAATGCTAGTGACATGAAAGAAAGATAGAAACAGTCCAACCAAGACAAATTTGCAGGAAGAAAAAGGTCAACCAGTCTTCGGATACATAGTTTTGTCGAAAACATACCTATGGACTTTTTTGCTATTGCCAGAAAAGAAGGTAGATTTCAGACAGAATTTTAGTGTTATGTAAAACTAAAATCATGCAATAATATATATATAAGCAGAGAATAAATAGATGTCGATAGCTTCACAATCTTGGTCAACTTGTAATTGATTTCTTCAAGTTCATTGTTACACCATAACTGCATCAGCCACATTTAGATCCATGAAGATGATACAACTATTAAGTTCATGAAAAGTAGGCCACATGGTAGAAGCAACTCTGAAAATCAACATAAATTGTTCAGACAAAGAGAAATTAAACTAATGGATTCTATTGAACATAGGGTTGCAGTCATACAAAAATATAAAAGACAAACAAATTTTTGTTACTATTAGCTAAAAAATGTATAAAATCACACAAATACAACATAGTAACAGCATTTCATTTCCTACAGCCTAAAGACATATGCATCTATCTATATCATGAATAAACTTTTAACTCCGATAAAAATTTTCTATTATGAGGACATTTACATCACTAGTCCATGCACCCTTGGAACATCCCTTTTATCTAACTTGCACCACGAATTTAAGCAGCCAACTAGCATTATTATCAAAGTTTCAGATGCTTAGCTAAGTATTACGGCAAACGGAATCTGCGTTATGCCAATTCAATAACTATTCTGCATAGTTTATTATGTTTTTTTGGCAATCAGTTTCCTAAAGTATGCAACTTTTACTTGGAAATCATCAATATTATTTCAAAATTACACCGATTCATCCAATAATCCATCAACACATCGATAAGTCCTTAGAAGCCTATGCGCCATGCAAGAAAAAAAAGAAAAAAGAAAAAAAAAAGGGTGCCTGTTCATATTAACATGTAATCAAAACATGCCTTCGATTGTCAAAATACACCAAAAAATCATTAGATTAGGAAACGTAGCGAAACACGATTAAAAAAAAAGAAGCAAAGATGAGAAATTTTAGATGCTCACGGCGAGTTTGGACTCGAGGGAGTGCTCCTCCTCCAAATGGGCGCACAGCGACATGAAATCGTGATCGTCGTAGCAATACGGACACGAGAAATCGCCGCGGATCTCCTCTTCCACCTCCAAATCGTTGAATCCGAGCCGATCTGCACAGCAAAATACTCGTAAAAAAAAAAAAGAAAAAGAGAAAAATTCCCCAAAATCCACATAAAACAAACAACGAATCGTCGGAATTGAAGAGGGAGAAAAAACCTAATTGGCGATTCTGATTCTGGAGCAGCAGCGAGTAGTGCCTCTTCGCCGCAGCAAGGCGCGAGATCCAGAGATCGGAATCCATTGGTCGGGTATTGGGATCAATTTGCAGGAGATCACGATCACGATTACTATGGAGTCGCTCGCTCGATTACGCAGGTAAAGGATGGATCTTTGAACCCTAGCTCAATTTCTCCTCCTCCTCTCCGCCTCCCAAATCCCTCCCAACGCGAGTAATTTATTATTCTCTTCCTATTTTATAATCGAGGGGTGGTGGGAGGGGGGGTGCGGGGGCGGCGAAGGAGGGGGCGGTGTTGTTCATGCGTTTTGTCTAAGAAATTGGAGAGAGTTAAAATTGGCATTCTAATTGGGGTCCTCGTTTAGATATGACGTGGCCATTATTAAATTTTTTGTATTTAATAAATTTATCTAATTTTTGGCTTATATAAAAGTTTTTTTGTAAAAAATTTACACCTTTATTTTGTAAATATGAATTATTTAAAAATTCTATGAAAAACTGTACGGACAAACACTAGAGCTAACACCCAATCACAATGCATCGAATTAGGACATATTTGTTTCAACGTAAATAGACTTAGGATGGAAATAGACTTTGAGTTAAAGTGGAGTTGGGGTGAAAATTAATTCACCAGTTCTGCGAGTTCTATTGTTTGTTTGGTAGAAAGTATATGACGTAAAAAGTGTAACCCTCCACCCCCGGTATATCTCCAAAGTGATATCATTATCTATTTTATAATTTATAGTGAATAATAAATTATAATAAATAAAAATTAATATAATTATATATGTATATAATTATATATATGTATAATTATAAAATAAAATTTTAAAAAATTATATTATTTGTTTGCATATAAATTATAATAATGCAACAAATAAAATTCTAAAGTTAAAAAATTATTAACATTTAACAAATTCATTTTTCATCATTTTCTAAATATACAAATTAAACAAAAAATATATTAAAGCTTATCTAATCAAATTTGATCATATTTTAGAAGAGGTAACCTTAACATATTAATCCATTCTTGCCTTTTTTTCATTTCACCGGAATTGACTTCGCCCCATGGGAGGGCGAAGTCAAGTTTATTATTTTAGGTGAACTGAACTTTCGGGCGTAATAAAATTACGGTGAACCAAACAGCGAAAGTGATCAGTTTTCACCGAGAATTACTTCCCCCGTCCCACTTCCACCCCACTTCCCTCGAAACAAACAGGCCCTTAGAGGACTCTTCAGTTCATCACATAAAAAGATGTTAGCCTCGAACATATCTACATTGATCGAAAACTTACTGCTTAGTTGATGAATAGATACTGGAACAATACAAGCACTGAACGAAGAGTACATAAGAAGAAAGAAAACACACAAAATTGATACAGATACACCAGTTAGGCGCGGCGCTTGCTCAACCGCCACGAGTTAGGTTCGTGATATCTGTCGTACAGGGGCTCTATGCGCTCTTGCCGCTTCCGCTTGCTCATCTTCGTCGGATCGGCAGATTTGTAGAATCTTGGGGCCAACTCGACCAACCATTTCGGGTCGATCACGGTCACCTCCCTCATGTACTCCTTCGTCGTCATCACGAGCTCGTGATATATGACCCAGTCCGGTTGTCTCTGGAACAGGGCACTGCTCGGATGAATGTATACGGGCTGGTTCTCCACTAATGTCCTGTAACCCTCCTGGGGGTCCTTGCGAGCCGCGTGGAAGAAGAAACCTGCAGTAATCGCCTTCCGGATTTTCGTGAAGTTTTTGCCAGCAGAGACGACATCCAGTTTATACCTGAATACACAATAACAGCACGCATTAAGACTTCCATATATACACCTGACAAATCATATGTTAACATGTATAAAACCTGCAATATCTAAATTTTTCGTTTATGACCTTTAGAGACTCGAACGCTTAGGGCATGGTTGGTTCACTTATTTTAAACTATGGAATTGGAATGGGATTCATTGATTCCGATTGTTGTTATTTGTTTTATAGGAATCGAATTTCGAATTCCATTCCACTCTGGAATGGAAATGACCAAATCCATTTATGGTCCAATTCGGCTTTGAATTCCGGATTGACCAATTCCAAAGTAAACTACTCAAAATCTTCCTTCCCCAACACCTCCTCCTCTCCCTTCATTCCTTTCCTATTTCTTAATTAAAATCCTTTCTCAAAAATTCTAAATTTTCATTCCAATAGTGAACCAAACATTTTTGAATGATTCGTCATTCCATTTCCTATTCCAAAACAGACCAATTCCATTTTTCATTCCTATTCCAATCATGAACCAAACATGCCCTTAATTTCTTCAAAGATATCTCTACAATGGTAGTATCAAGTCAATCCGGGTTATATACTGTACCTTGGTTTTGTAAATTAGAAGCGGCAGTATTATTCTCCGTGGTTCATAAATGTATCAATTGATAGTATTGAAGAAATATCGATTATCATATAAATCCAGTGCACCACAACTAATTTCTTCCATGTATATAACTATTTGAATCCAGTTACCTAAGGCCGCCTTATAACTGCCAGATAACTGCCAGAAGATGCAGCACAGCATAATTCTTAGGAGATCACGAAAGAGGTACCACTTAAATAAAATAAAAGAAATCTAGAATAGCCGAGAAAATCCATTATGCTAAACGTAATACCTTCTGTGTAATTGACAAATCGGTTTTCAATCACCTAAGCATTGTCTTATAGCTACCAGGAAACATGTCTCTGAAGACAAACTGAAGAAAATCTGCATTAGCACGCAAAGTGAACTTTTTTTGGACACTTCTGCTATTCCATTTCTGATATTCCAACCATCTACTCTCACGACATTAAATAAATTTACTAGAAGGAAAAAACAAGCAATAGAAAAGTTGATGGCATCTATTACATGGAGCAGTATCAAATGTTGATGGAATTATAAATGATCGGTAGAGATTTTAAGAAATTGGGACAATTGAAACAATCAATTCTTACTAATGCAGCAATGTAAGCCAATCATAGTTGCCATCAGTTAAAAATAAAAGGATATCTCAAGTAGTAGGACACAATGGAAGCATAAGAATTTAAGGAGAGCAAACCCTGTACCTGTCCATGATAGTAAGGAGCTGCTTTCTCACGTCCTGCGCCCTCCTAAGTGAACGTGACTGCACAAAGTTCTCAAAACACCATGGCCCTGAGAAATTTTTGGCCTTCCAGGCCTCATAAACAGCTAGTAACGTTAGGTGGTCGCCTTCTGGCTGAAAGAACTTTGCTCTTTTTTGATCTGCCTGTGCTTGTTTCTCTCTTGGCCTATAGAAGATATTTCCAGTCTGAATCATTGCAATAATTGTCAGAATCTCATCACTGCAACCAAGGTCCACGCTAGCAAGTAGCATCTTCGACAAGGGTGGCTCTAGTGGAAATTCAGCCATTTTTCTACCCAATTTAGTCAGAAGCCCCTCTTCATCCAAAGCTCCAAGACTGTACAGCTGCTCCATAGCAGAGATAAGTGCCTGCGGTGATGGGGGATCCATAAAGTCGAATGACAAAAGGTCATTTATTCCCATAGCCTTCATATTCAGTGTTGTCATTCCTAGGTTAATCCTTTGGATTTCTGGAATAGTAGTGGGTGCCATTTCATTACGGTAGGCGCTCTCCGTGTACAAACGGTAACACTTCCCTGGACCAGTTCTCCCAGCACGCCCAGCTCGCTGCTTGGCCGATGCTTGTGAGATGGGAGTAATAACCAAGGAATCGAGCCCTTGTTTTGGATTATACACATTCATCTTTGCAAAGCCAGGATCGACAACATAATATATCCCATCAATAGTCAAAGATGCCTCGGCTATATTAGTAGCCACAACCACTTTCCTCTTCCCAGGAGGAGCCGGTTCAAAGATCCTCGACTGCATTTCACTAGGAAGAGCACTATAAACAGGCAAAATAATCAATTCCGGGACATTCTTACCTAACCCTTTCATTCTCTCATAAAGGCACTGGCACGCATGGTCAATCTCTTCTTGGCCGGTCAAGAAGAGAAGGATATCACCTTCAGGCTCTGTCAAGTGAATCTGCAGAACGGTAATCAAAGCTGCATCCAAGTAGTCAGTTTCCGGCTGCTTCGTGTAGAGTATTTCTACGGGAAACGTTCTCCCAGGAATTGTAAATATATTGCAGTTAAAGAAGTAGCCAGAGAACTTCTCTGCATCAAGTGTGGCTGAAGTGACTATCAACCTAAGGTCCGGCCTGCGCTTGACCAGCTGTTTCAACAAGCCAAAGAGAACATCAGTATGAATGGTCCTCTCATGGGCTTCATCTAACATAATAACAGAGTACTGTGAAAGGCTCTCATCGACCAAAATCTCCCGAAGTAGCATACCATCTGTCATATACTTAATCACCGTCTCCGGCCCAGTGCAATCCTCAAACCGAATGGCATAACCGACTTCCTCTCCTAATCTACATCCAAATTCCTCTGCCACTCTCTTGGCCACTGACATTGCTGCCACTCTACGAGGCTGAGTACATCCAATTTTACCCCTCGTTGTATAGCCAGCTTCAGCCAAATACTGAGTCACCTGCGTTGTCTTTCCTGAACCCGTCTCACCAATAACGACCAAAACCTGATTATCATGCACGGCTTGAATCAGCTCTTTCTTCAACTTGTATATAGGAAGGCTCTGCCTTTGCTCTTGAATTGATAGTTTCGACCTCTGCCCGAAAGTTAAGGCCTTTCCATATGCATCTTTCTTCCACTCGGGCATGTCGTAGGCTGATAACCCCACACCCCTCAGTTCCTGAGCTAGATGCCTCTCACCAGTCTCAGGCATTGGATCTTCCCACGGCCGATTGAGATCCTTAGGGATAGAATCCAGCATCGTCCTCTGCTGCTGCTCTCTCACCTCCCTCCTCTCCTTAATAAGAGCTGATTGTAGTGCTGCCGCCCTGCTTAAAGATCCTTCGGGGTTCTTGAAAATCTTAACTGGAGACATATCAATCGAAAACCGGCTCTGCCCCTGCAAGAATGCGGGCTCGTCCTCATTGAGTTCGATCTCGAGCTCCTCCTCCGCCCCCTCCTCTTGATACAACATTCCATCCCCGTCTTCATCAAACATTGGGAAGTCTCTTATATCGAGCACTCCCGAAGCAATAAGTTGTTTGGCCTCCCACTTCTCCGGTGAACTCATCCTCTTAAGAGGTCTCCTTGATGAGCCACCGCCCTCATTCTCCTCCACGATCGTAATGCCTGAAAGGCCCTTTCTTGTTGTTGGCCCATTGCTCCCGCTCGATGGATTAGCTCTCAGAGCCTCATCCTCGCCGCTCTTCCTCATGGGTAACAAATCCTTTCCAGTCTTCTGATCCACATCCCTCATCGAAAGGCTAAGCTTCTGCCCCGACATTGAGATCAACTTCACATACACCTCCTGGTCGCGCTTGACCGCATCCTTGGCATTCGCAACACGGCGGCTTGCAATCTGCGAGATGTGCACGAGTCCCTCCTTCCCGCGGAAATCACTGAGCTGAACAAAACATCCCGTGTCCATCACACGCGAGACCCGGCCCCTGTACACCTTGTAAAGCTCCGGCTCATCCGAGATCCTTTGGCTACTGTTAAAATTAGGGTTTCTACCGCTCCTATCATCCTCATCTTGCTCCTCCTCATACCTACTATCCCTTCTATGGCTCCTGCCCCTGTCCCTATCTCTATCTCTATCCCTGTTCCTGTCCCTATCTCTATCTCTATCCCTATCCCTATCCCGTTCGCTGTGATCCCGCCGCCGATCACTGTCATGGTCACGATCTCGACCACGGTGCCGGTCCCGGCGACGATAATCATTGTCGTACTCAGCGTCGTCGTCGTGGCGGGAGCGCGCTTCAGCGTGGGACTTGCGCTCGGCGTCGCGCTCAATCTCGAGGCGGAGCTGGCGGGCGCGGTCGAGGTCGTCGGGGCGGGCGAGGGCGGGGAAGGCGGAAGGGGGATTCGTGCCGTTCTTGGAGGCGGCGTTGGAGTTGGGATCGGATTTGGGTTTGGGGGGGACGATGGCGTGGATGATGGTGAGGAGAGTGCGGACGAAGTAGTCGGGCATGTCGGCGCCGTTGGCCTTCAGCTTGGCGTCGAACTCGTCGACGGTGGCGGAGTCGCGGCCGAGATCGGTGATGAACTCGGCGAGCACCTTGTCGCCGCACCCCACGTGCGACTCCAGCTCCGTGCACACCTTCGACACCAGCGACAGGTACTCCAGCTTCTGTAGGCCCTCGCCCGCCCCATCCGCCGCAGCCGCCATGGGAGGAAACAAAGGAGCCGATGCACCGGGGTAGAAAATTAGGGTTAGGGTTAGGGTTAGGGTTTTGGGGGTTGGGAGGGGAAGAGGAGAATGGGATGGACCACTTCCCGTTTGGGTCGGGAATAAAAAAGACGGTATCAGAAACTAGCGGAATAATTCGTATTCTTGACGGCGAAGATCGCCGGATAGGGGGTAGTCGGAATAAGGGTGACGAGGTCTCTCTCTCTCCAGAAGAGTCGGGATAAGTGGCGAAGCGGAATTAAATTGAGGCGTCTTAGGCTGGTGCGGCCGTTCAACGAAAAAGAGAGAATAAAAGGAATGAAATTTTATGAGGTATAAGTATTTTGGATATTACTATTCAAATTATGATTATCTTAAATATACTCTTCCACATAATGTAGGCACTTTAATATATTTGAGCTTAACCGACCACTTCTATAAAATGCTTAGTACCCGAAATTTTAAATTCAAATCTTAGTTGATTTATATTTTTAACTAATTTTTTTTCTAAATAAAATAAATGAAGCAGATAGCATGCAACCTATCTCTCAATATATATATATATACACACACACGTGAGCTTATATAAAAAATATGTTATTCACCAAAGAATATTTTCTTCAATTTGCCTATCACAAATCAAGTCTATATGTTATTCACCAAAGAATATTTTCTTCAATTTGCCTATCACAACTCAAGTCTTCGTTGGGTGGCAATGGACTCTTACGAGATCGAACCTGAGGTGGATCCAAATTTTTTTATTATTGTGTTTGCTAAACGCGACCAAAATTTAGTTGTCATGAGGCAAACTGCTTAAATCCCAGTAAAAACGAAATAAATCTTTTCTATTTGGTTTTCTCGATTTTCATTAGCTGCTTAGTTATTGCAGTCCAATCTAAAGTCTCTCCGAAATTGAAAAATAAATTGAACATAGCTGTTCAGATTTAAGAATTCGAGCCACATACCGCACAAATAAAACTCAGAAAACAGAAATAGGAATGAACAGTGGAGTGTAGCAGTAATACTCGGAAGCTGAAATGCCTTGTATTGACAACAACTACGGAACCACGGCACAATCGCTTCCTACAGTTTGCTCAAGGGTGCTCACAACGAAATGCAACACAGTGTGCATCTGCAGAAAGAACAGTTCAGGCAGAGTTTCATTGGCATCAATTTCAAAAATAATCAGCATCAAATTATGTGAGAGCAATTAGTTCGTAAGTCCGAAATCAGCAATTACACAGCCGGCGACAACTTCAATGTTGAAGTTTCCGCATCCGTATAAAACATCAGTTGATTTTTCATCTTTATCTCCTAATGTATGGGCCATATTCCCATCGACTTGAATGAAAACAAGAACAAAAACAATATCATCTCAATCAGAATTATATTGTTGAGGCGGCACCTTCAGACTCAAAAACTGATCAAAAGAACCAGCTAGCTATTTCCAGTTCTCCTGGAAAATCCATGTATCTCTCTTTTGTTTCCACGAGGTAGTCTTTAGTTATACGCAATTCTTATGTCTCTCTCTTCGAGTAATTGATCTTCCCATTCGGAGTCGTCGACTAGTGAGGGAGTCAAGCAGAAAATCGAGCGCCTGTTCCACAGCCTCAGCCTGTTTATCCAATCTGAGTGTACTGAGCTGAGGACGGAGGTGTAATTCCGAGAGAAGGCCAGCTGCAGCAGCAGCTGTGCAAGTGCGGTCCCATGATGGCTGAGGTCTGCTTCAATTAGATAAGAAGAGAGAACTAACAGATCTGTAGCATGAGCAACAGTCCTTGATCTTTCATTGAATTATAATTAGGTCCTGATCTTCCAATCAAAAAGATAAGCCTCTGAACTTGGCTAATTTCTTGCCGTGTGATCCCTTATAAATTTTCATTCCAAAACCTATCATTTACTATGTGCCGAGCGCATAGACTAAACAAAGAATGATTTAGGACAGCAAAGGAGCCCAGAGATTACAATGCATGATACCAGCTAAGTTTAGGGGCTTACATGTATAATTGGAAGATCGGCATCAAAGTAGCAATTGAGGGGAAGTCTGAGAATAACCATGCATATTTACCCTCAATAGGTACTGCAAAAGAACAGGAAAGGGTAGGGATTGCAAACATGCGAGAAAGAAGCCAGTGCTAATCTCACCGGAGCTTGTGCATCACAGAGGCGCCAAGAGTTGACAACGAAATACAAGGCAGGTCTTCATCTCCCCACGTCAACTTCCACCTCTCCTGCAAAGAAACATGTCCCTTACATGAGAAAGTTCACATGGATTGACATAGAAGCTAGACTTGGCTCTCCTAGAGATAAATCAAAGTGATATAGAAGCCAAAGCCAATTCTTATAAAGTTAGTTAACTGCAAAAGTGAGAGAGAGATAGATAAAGGTTTGTCTCCAACCCCAAGAACATACCTTCAACCTTTTATACATTGCAGCGGAGTTACTCCAGGTACCATCAATCAAAACAAAATTTAAAGGCTCGTCTCCAAGATCCTGCATAATAGATATAGTTAATTTGAAAATACTAGTCTCCGTATAGGCCTGTTAACTGATGAGCTAAAACTTCTACACACAGTAACATAACAAAAAAGAAAGAAATGCTCTCATTAATTAGAAGCATCCCCATATAATTTGAAACTTTTAATTGATATCACCAAGCTTAGAAAAATTGATGGGTCCTTGCACTTACCAATATTAAATTATACGTGCTCTTGTGCAAACCATGCAGTCAGAAAACTAGTCATGCTCGAGGGCAGAACTTACACAAACTCGAAAAAAGTGACTTGAATGACTTATTTCGTGAGAATCCATTATGTTGGAAAGGTCAAAAATTTGGCTTGTTACATGTAAGTTTCTTGAAGTTTTTAACAATGGGTGTTTTGGTATGAGGAGTAATACGCGCAAGCATGAGAATATCACTCAAAAGGTTTCCCTGTATGAAATTGCACACTTGCAGACCAGCAACAATTTTTGTGATGACAAGGACGACATTCAATATGAGAGAGATACCAAAAATGAGAATGCAAAAGATCGAAAAAGCACATAAGAGTACCATATCTTGACCTCCAGTCTTTCTAAACACTCCATCAATGACAATGTCCTGAACTGACTTGGGAAACAAATTCTTATTCGGGTAGAGCAACCAAACCATTCCTTTTCCTAGGGAGAAAAAGAAATTCATGTCATGACTCATGGCTAACCTGAAAGGTAAGAAAATTATTCTATGAGCACAAATTTGTGACATTAATACCACCAATAATAGAAAGGCTAAGTCATTACTTTAAAAGAATCTAGCAGATTACATTGATAACCACATATCAATCAACATTTGCCTGCTTCAAGAATCAGAAATGGAAATAATACTTGAGATCTGACAGTTATTAGTTTCTGCCAAACTTGAGCGGCAGATCAGATTCTTCTCCAAGTCTCTCTCTCTCTCTCTCTCTCTAACATTACTCCGAACTTAAAAAGAAAGTTTGAAAAGTTGCCAAGATTAGGAATCTCTTTTTTGCGTGCAATCTCACGGCATTATTTTACATTCAGATTAGACATCACAGTGTCTGCTTCTTCCACACTTTATTTTGGTTTACATTCCTCCATTTGAAGAGGGTTGCTATCATAGGCATCAAAAAGAAGCTTACCTTCTGCCTTTTGTGCCCTTTCTCTTATTTCCTCACGTTTGCTTCAAGAAAATTAGACAAGCAACCTGGAAATTGGGTTTTACAGTCATATGAAAATTAAAGAGCTTTTCCTTGCTCATTTGCTCTCCTTCTCCTCATTCTGGTTTACATGGTCAATGAATTATAGATGAGGTTTATTTACAGGAAAGAGCTCTAGTGCTTTAATATTATAATATTGGATGCAAAGAATAGCAAATTTTGAGATTTTGCACTTTTAACTTTGCTATTGCTGCTTCTAGTCTTTCTAAAACTTAACTTACAATAGAAGATTTACAAATAGAAATACTTAGGTTTACTAGAACTCATATACTCTAGTTCAATCAAGACAGCAATCAAGACAGCCATTATAACCTGCATGGCTGAATGCATGCCACATAATTTCTTCATGTTCAGTAATGCCAAAAAGACACAAAGTTGCAGCTTGGGTGCCAAAAATTTGCCACAATAACTTTCCAGTGTTATTTTGGCGTAAAAAGTCCTGCAAGAACAAGAATGTTTACATAATGAATGTATTAGAGCAAAGCAAGGTGTTGAGGTAATTACTGTAAAGCAAAAATACCTTTGGATGCATGTATAACCAAAATCTTATACCATCCCACAATGAGCATGGAACAATTCTTGAGCACATGCAATCTTCCTTTGGGAGCCAGCACTGCAAAAATTTACACGCAGATGGTCCTAAACAATCTAAGCAGAAAGGATTTGAGTGATTCTATCAATGACAAGCCACCGAATTAAAAGAGATGGATACTTCGATATATGTCCCTCCAAGACCTGTAAAATTTAAATTTTCATATGTACCCCTGGGAAGTACAGTTTCCTACAAAAATTCACTTATATTACTAAGTTGGAGAGTCATCCAATTCATAAGAGAACGTTGATATTGCATTAATCAAACAATTTTGGAGGGGCATTTCAGTAGTACAAGGCTACAAATGTAAGAAATTAATGTACAAGGCTATATATGTAAGAAATTAAGGTTTTGACAGGTTATATGAAAATTCGGATTTCACGATGGTACACATAAATAAATAATTTTAAATGGGTAAATACCTAAATATTTTAAAAGAAGATTTGTTGTCTGTTAACCCTTGACCAGCCTTATAAACCTACTATAAAGGCTACAGGTGGCTGCAGGTCCCTGATGATAACATTTTGGCGCTGCAAGCACGAAGCTGATGATAGTAAATCATGGGTGAGAGAGAAGTTGAAAGAAAGAGCTTTAATACCTTCTGGCAGAGATAGCCCCTACTTCCAAGCAAACGACAAGCTATCTGTCGAGCAGCGAAAAATTGCAGCTTCCTCTCAGAATCAGTTAGACTATCATATACTTTCCTATGTTTCTTATCCTCCTGAACCTTAAATTCACCCTACAAAGTTCACATGAAAGTTACATTAGTTAAACTGTCATGTAAGCATAAAACTATGCATCAAAAAATGTACAGAATCTGGGGATCTATTACAGCTTCCACTTCAAATCAAACTTAAAGTACACTTAAAAGGAAAAGGTTTCAGCACGTGAAATGAACAATACAAGCAAAAGTTCCTAGAACTAAACTTGATAGTAATAAATGAAATTACAAGCTACTGCACAAATCAGTGTGATGCATCATTCTGACCTCAGGCCCTTCTTACGTGACCAGAGAGAGTTTTCGTCACAAGTATAATTGTCAAAAGTGCTGCATAGAACCCTACATTACCATCCTTGTTTCCTTAATTAAAATAATTTCCTATCTAAGGGCTTGTTTGGCCCCCTGTAGGGTATAGTGTTGTTTAAGAAAGTGCGCCATATTAAATTCCACCTTAGAGTTCCAATTTGAAGATTCTACTTTTGGACTCCAAAATCATATTCCCGCTTCGCACTTCAGCAGGCTTCAAGCTTTTCTGTTTGCTAAATACTCTATTACATGTAACTATAGCTGAAAAAAGCAAGCAAAAGGGGTTCATACAGGCCCTAAACTAGCATCCCTCTAGTTCCACAACAAATTTCAACCATTCCAACACAATAATCAGTTTATATCGAATCCGATCAATCCGTAAGCAAGGAAATGAAGGGGAAGAGAGCGGGAATCAACCTGGAGCTTGCCGCCGAGGCCGCCGAAGCGCATGCTCGAATCGGTCTCCAGCTCCAAAGCCCTAAGCTCCCTGATCACCTCGGTCACCATGGCGGGGACGGGGGAGGAGGTGCCCCATCCCTGCCACTCCCTCAGGCTCACCTCTCCTCCTCCTCCTCCTCCACCACCTCCGCCGCCACCATTCTCCACCTCGCCGGCGCCGATGACGCCCCCTTTGGTCTCCGCCGCCGCCGCCATGGATGACGCCGCGCGAGCTCGAACCGAGCGGGGTTTGTTGTACTTATAGGCTTGGATGCGGCGGCATCGAGGGGGGAACGAACGCGCGGGGGTTGCAAGCATTTGTAGATGCTTCGTGCGGAGGTGCGACTTTGCGAGTGAGACGGACTACGCCGTATCGTACGTGATAGCGAATAAATTTTAATTCGGGTGAGAGTGTTTGGGTTGTGCCAGGTTTTGGATCCCGATTTGTTTATCTGGCTCGGTCCGGGTCCAGCCCTCATAGACCCTGAATGGGCTGTAATGGATCACTAATAAAATTCCGGGCCGATCTGGGCTTATATTGAATAAAAAGGAACAATTCGATTTTAAAGCCTCCACCCAGCCTGTTGTACGGGTTGGGCCCCACCTTACGCTTTAAAAACTGTTCTCTGTTAACGGTTTGGGAAAGTTAGTGCAGGAATAGGATTGGAATAGAAAATAGAACGACGAATCATTCAAAAATATTTAATTTATTATTTGAATGAAAATGAAAATGAAAATATAAATTTTTTGAGAGAGGATTTTAATTAAGAAATATAAAAGTAATGAAGGGAGAGGAGGAGGTGTTGATGAACGAAGATTTTGAACAATTTATCTTAGAATGGATCAATCTGGAATTCAAAATCAGATTGAACTATAAATGAATTTGGTCATTTCCATTCCAGAATGGAATAAGATTCGAAATTCGATTCTTGTAAAGCAAACAACAACAATCGAAATCAATAAATGTTATTTTGATTCTATAGTCTAAAACAGGTGCGTCAAACATGCCTTAAAAGTATTCTAAATTGCAGAACTTCCCAACAGATCCTTGTAGACTGTGATTCTGTAGTTTACATTTGCTTCGTGCATCAGGGAGAGCTCCCCGGTCAGGAGGGCCGTTATCGGGCCACGTGCTTCCCCCAAAAGTACAGGCCGGAAATGTAGCAGTTTCTTCTTTTCTTTATTTTTAGGGAAAACTTCAAATACCCCATTGTCGTTTCACTCTTTCTCACTTTTCTACTCTGTGGTTTAAAGTATATCAAGTTAGTACCTTGCGGTTGTGGTTTTGCACTTTATCACTTTAGTACCCTATGGTTTAACGTGTATCAAGTTAGTACCCTATAGTTTCGCACTTTTTCACTTTAGTACCCTGTGGTTTAAAAACCACAAAGTACTAACTTGATACAAAAATAAAACCATAGAGTACTAATTTGATACAAAAATAAAATCACATAGTACTAACTTGATACACTTTAAACCATAGGGTATTAAAGTGAGAAAGTGCGAAACCACATGGTACTAACTTGATACACTTTAAATCACAGGGTACTAAAATGAAAAAGTGCGAATCAATATATAGGTTTTTGATGTTTTCCCTTGTTTTTACCAGAAGTACAATATTTTCCATTCCAACAGCATCGCATGCGGGCTGTTCAACCTCCACCGTTCTTTGCTTGGACGGTCCAAATTCACCCTAATCAGTGACTAGAAATATCTAAAAATGCAACACTTGTGCTGTTGATGTGATGCTCTCATCCAATCAAAAAACTCTCCTGAAATTCACTTATTTTATCATTATTTTCTTAGAATATTTTTATTACATACTTTTAAAAAATATAATTCAATTAAGAATAAATAATGTGATGTAGATGTTACGAAGTAGGACTTTTTGATAAGGGGCTGTTTGATTCTATGTAACAAGTTTATTGGAAGGAAAAGAAAAAAAGTTTTCAACCTCACTTGTTTAGTTGGAAGGAATTTCTTTTTTATTATATACCCTATATATTATTTATTTATATTAATTGTTAAAATATATATTATTATTATTATTATTATAAATTAAATATATTAAATTTATATAATATGATAAATTGATAAACATATAATATAATATATGTAATAATATGGATACAATACTATATAATAGAAATATATAATATTTATAAATAAAAATATAAAATATGTATAATAATTTTTCATCTTCTTATATAATTATATATTATATATATATATATATATTATATATATATATATATATATATATATATATATATATATATATATATATATATAAACATAATATATGTATATAATATGGATACAATACTATATAAAGAAATATATAATATTTATAATAAAAATATAAAATATGTATAATAATTTTTATTTCTTTTTATATATATATATATATATATATATATAATATATATATATATATATATATATATATATATAGGCTGGAATACTATTAATAGCACAATAATTTGGTGCCTATTAAGTTTTTTATTATTGGATTAAAAGATGTATAATTAGGAATGATGTGGCCTCCTAGGGTTGAGCGGGGCGGTTAGTTGAATAGTATAATCGACGGATAAAATGATAAAAGAGTAAATCTAACGGCAGAAAACTTGATAGCACCAATGCTTCGTACTATCGACAGTATCCAGCCGAACTCTCTCTCTCTAATATATATATATAGTATGAGTCCAGCTATGGTGCTTGTAAAAGCACCAAGCACTTGATGCTTGTAAGTTTTTACGTTAGATCTACTCCTGGGATCATTTTCAACCATTAGATTATACTATTCAACAACCACCCACTAAACCTAGGGGCCCACATCATTCCTAACTGCATATCTCTCTAATCCAATGGCTAAAATCTACAAGCACCAATAACTTAGTACTTTTAAAAGCATATGAGCAATTATATATATATATATAGAGTTTGACTGGACTACTATCGGTAGTAAACTGCTCGGTTTACTACTGATTTGTTTCTGATGATAGAGCTTCCAAATCGACGATTGCACCGTTGAACATGATCAAACCATTTAAATTATCTAAAAATCAAATTTCATGATTTTTAGCATCACTAACTAAACGATCAAAGGGTCACAAATTCTATAATTTTAATGGCCGATATGGTGCGTTGCTCGTTTAACGGTATAGAAGAGTTCAAATCAACTAAATTTTATTAAAAATATTCTTTAAACTATTTAAAATAAGATCTATACTCTAGATCTCAAATATAAAAATTATATCATCATTTTTTGAAGGATATTCATTTCCAGTCATTCATTTTTCTGTTCACTTGATGGACAAGAGAACAATATCGAAAATGTGTGAAATTTGATTTCTAGATAGTTTAAATAGTTTAGATCATGGTTTACGGTCGATCATCAATTTGGAAGCTCTATCATCGAAAACAAATCGGTAATAAACGCGAGTCGTTTACTACAAATAGTATTCTAACAAAACTCTATGTGTATATATAATATAGATTATATATATATATATATATATATATATATATATATATATATATATAATATATATACATATATATATATATATAGTGGGCTGGTATGCTTATGGAAGCACGGAGCCTCCGTGCTTCCAAGTGTTTTCGATGTTCGGACTTTCGAATCGACGATCGGCTCCGTTAGAGTTGATCTAGGGTATTTGAAGTACCTAGAAATAAATTTTGTGATCTTTTGATATCATTTGCCTAGTGATCGAAGGGGCTCAAAATCAATAATTTTAACGGCCGATGGTGAGCCGGTTGCAAGTTTAACGGTATAAGAATATCCAAATCACATGAAATTTTAATGGAAATTCTTTATACTATATAAAACAAGATCAATAACTTTGATCTAAAATTTATTGTCATATCATCATATTTTGTAGGATTTTTATCAGCCGTTGATTTGAGCCACTTCGTACTAGGCAAATGATATCGAAAATCGCAAATTTATTTTCTAGATACTTCAAATGCTCTAGATCAAGTCTAACGGAGTCGATCGTCGATTCGAAAGTCTGAACATCGAAAACAAAGTAGAAGCACGGAGCCTCCGTGCTTCCATAAGCATCCTAGCCGCACTCTATATATATATATATATATATATATAGTCCGGCTACTATACTATTGATAGTACAAGCCTTTGGTACTATTGAGTTTTCTACCATTAGATCTTCCCGTGATCATTTCTACCCATTAGATTATCTATTAAACACCACCACACTCAACCCTAGGGGAACACTATCATCTAACCGCACATCCTTTCATCCAACGGTCAAAACTCAATAGTACAAAGGCTTGGTACTATTGATAGTATAGTAGCATATATATATATATATATTATATATATATATATAGTCCGGCTGGGATACTATCGATAGCACTAAGCGTATGATAATACTGAGTTTTTTGCCGTTAAATTTACTCTTTGACTATTTGTATCGTTACGTTAATACTATTCAACCAATAACTCACTCAATCCTAAGAGGCCCACATCATTCTAATCATACATTTTTTTCATCAAGAGCTGAAAACTTAATGACATCAATAGCTTGGTGCTATCGATAGTATTCCGGCCTAGTTCTATATATATATATATATAATAATATATATATATATATATATACTAATATATATATAGAGAGAGAGAGAGAGAGAGGAGAGAGAGAGAGAGCGAGAAGAGAGAGTTGAACTAGAATACTACCGATAGCAAATGGCTCCGTTGCCACCCATTTGTTTTTCGATGATGGAGTCTCTAAACGATGATCGGCACCGTTGAACATGATCCATACCACTTGAAGTGTTTAGATATCAATTTCATATATTTTCGATATTGTTCTCTTATCCATCGAGTGGACACAAAAATGAACGACTGAAATGAATATTCTTTAAAAAATAATGATAGGAGTCTGTAATCAAGATCAAGAGTATAGATCTTGTTTTAAATAGTTTAAAGATTTTCTTAACGAAAATGTAATTGATTTGGATATCTTTACGCCGTTAAACGAGAAAACGCATCATATCGACCATTAAATTACAAATTTTGAAACCCTTTGATCATTAGTCAAATGATGTCAAAAAGATTTGAAATTGATTTCTAAACACTTCAAGCGGTATAGATCATGTTCAATGGTGCGATCGTCGATTTGGAGGCTCTATCATCGAAAAAAAATGGATGACAACGAAGCCCATTTGCTATCAATAGCATTTTAGCTCAACTATATATTATATATATATATATAATATATATATATATATATATATATATATATATATATATATATATATATATATATATATATATATATAATATATAGTCCGGCTACTATGCTATTAATGCACGAAGCACTTGTGCTACCAACCATCCACTCAACCCTAGAGGCCCACATCATCCTAACTACACATTTCTTAATCCAATGGCCAAAACTGGTAGCACAATAACTTTGTGCCTATTAATAGCATAGTAGCATATATATATATATATATATATATATTATATATATATTATATATATATATAATATAGTCACCTCCCAATGCTATCGATATCACCAAACAGGTGGTACTACCAAATTTTCCACTGTTAGATCTACCTTATGATCAACCATAAGGGCTACTATCATCCTAACCGTACATCCCTCACTTCAAGTATTGAAAACTTAATAGCACCAATAACTTGGTGGTATTAATAATATTCTAGTTTAGTTCTATATACAGAGAGAGAATTGGGCCAGAATACTATTAATAGTATTTACCCCATTTTGCTATCAAATTTTTAGTTTTTTGATCAATTTCTTTGATCATTTCTAATCATTGAATTCAATATTATAACCTAGTGGGGACCACTCAACCTTAGGGGGACCATTCAATTCTAAGAGACTAATATCATCATAACTCTACAATTTCTCCTTCAATAGTTAAAAACTTGATAGCAAAAGAGGCGAAATACTATCAATAGTATTCCAGCTCAACAGTCTCTCTCTCTCTCTCTCTCTCTCTAGATCGCTCTTCTCCGCGGAGCCCCTATGCGCCGCGACGGCGACCGCCCTCAAGTACAACACGGGGGCCTCCCCAAGCGGACCGCGTCTCCGTCGGACTCCCCAATCCCCCTTCTCTCTCTCCTATATATATATATAAATAAAACTAGCTGGAATACTATAAATAGACCAAAGCTATTGACGCTATTAGGTTTTCAGGCCCTTGGATGAAAAAATGTACAATTACGATAATGTGGGTCCATACGGTTGAGTGAGTTTATTGTTGAATAGTATAATCTAACAAGTAAAAATAGTCAAAGAGTTGAATCTACGGCGGAAAACTCAATAGTCCAAGCGCTTGGTACTATCTATAGTATTTAAGTCGAACTATATATATATATATAATATATATATATATATATATATATAGAGAGGAGAGAGAAGAGAGAGAGGAGAGAGAGAGAGGAGAGAGAGAGAGAGAGAGAGAGAGAGAGTCCGCTGGGATACTATTGTTGGTAGCACGGAGGCCTCCATGCTACCAAATTATTTTCAATGATACAGTTTCTCAATCGACGATCGGCACCATTAAACTTAATTTATATTATTGAAAGTATTTGAAAACTAAATTTTATAATTTTTCGACATCATTAACCTATCAAACGAGTAGTCTAAAAATGAACGACTGAAAATAAAAATCTTATAAAAAATGATAATAAAAGATTTGAATTTAAAATTAGAGTTACTGATCTTATTCTAAACAGTGAAAAGAATTTTTTATAAAAATTTATTAGATTTGGATTATTTTACACTATTAAATTTACAAACGCATCACATCGATCATTAAAATTATTAATTTTAAAATCTTTTGATCACTAGCCAAATGATTTAGAAAAATTATAAAATTTAGTTTTCAAATGCTTTCAATAGTGTAGATTAAGTCTAGCGGAGTCGATCGTGATTTGGAAATTGCATTATTGAAAACAATTTGCTAGCACGGAGACCTCCGTGCTATCGATAATATACCAACCTAGTTCTATATATATATAAAGAGAGAGAAAAAGAGTAGGGCTACTATACTCTTATGAGTATAGAGCCATTTGTACTCATAAGTTATTTTCGATGATGGAGTTTCCAAATCGACGATCCACTCCGTTAAATATAATCTAGAGTATTTGAAACTTCTAAAAACTAAATTTCGTAATTTTTCGAAATCATAATAAAGACCAATAAGCGGGTATAAAATGAACGATCAAAATTGAATAACGTCCTAAAAATTGATGATCGAATTCTTCATTTTAAGATCAGAGTTATTCATATTTATCTAGATACTGAATATAATTTTTTATCAAAACTTCAATCTATTCCAATTCTTTTACACCGTTAAACTAGCAAGATACCGGCCGTTAAAAATTGTCAATTTTGTGACTTTTTGATCGTAAGGTAAATAATATCGAAAAATTATGAAGTTTGATTTTTAGAAGTTTTAAATGCTTTAAATAACGTTTAACAATATGGATCGTCGATTCAGAAGCTTTATCATTAAAAACGACTTATAAGTTCAAGGGTGATCGTACTCATAAGAGTAAGTAGCCGAACTATATATATAGAGAGAGAGAGAGAGAGATGAGCTGAAATACTATTGGTAGCAAACGAGCTCCGTTGTCACCCATTTGTTTTCGATGATGGAGCCTCAAAATCGACGATTGACACCATTTAAAATGATCTATACCACTTGAAGTATCTAGAAACCAAATTTCATACTTTTTCAATATTGTTCTCTTGTCCATCAAGTGGACGTAAAATAAATGGCTGAAAATGAATATCCTCTAAAAAGGGATGATAGAAATTTTATAATCAATATCGAGAGTATAAATTTTGTTCTAAACAGTTTAAAAAATTTTCTAATCAATATTCAATTCATTTGGATAGTTTTACACCGCTAAACGAGAAAACGTTTCATATTTGCTATTAAAATTATAAAATTTGAAATCCTTTCATCATTAGGGCAATGATGTCGAAAAAATTTAAAATTTGATTTTTAAATACTTCAAGTGGTATAGATCATATTCAACAATGCCGATCATCGATTTGGAAACTGCATCGTCGAAAACAAATGAATGACGACGAAATTCATTTGCTACCGATAGCATTCCAGCTCAGCTCTCTCTCTCTCTCTCTCTCTATATATATATAGAGAAAGAGAGAGGGAGTGATGTGGACCACTCATGCGGTCCACGAGAACCAACCTTTCTCGTGGACCGCATTTTTTGTGAGCGGCTATGAGCCGTGTCTTTTACTAGAGATTTTCGTTTTTGCCGACGGTGGGCGAAAAGCGAAAATCCGTTTTTTCAAAAAAATTGTAATTTTTTTTTTTCTATATTTTTTTTTACAAGCAATTAAACAAAGAAAAAATACTTTTCAAACCAAAAAAAAATTCAAAGTAATTTTAGGAAACCAAACATATCCTATATCCTATATGTGAAGGATGGGGTCCAGGGTCACACAAAAGGTACCGGGCCCCTGCGCCCAGCGCCAATCTGAGCGGGGACTGCCACGTCAGCGATAATGCGCGTGGGCCCCGCACCTCGTTCCTATCGCACCCACTCCACTCGCTTCCGTTTCTGTACCGGAGAGGCGTCAGAAGGAGCCGAAACAAACGTGAACGAAGCGAAACCCAGACCCACCCCTGTTTTTTTATTTTAATTTTTTTCGCTGTTCCTTACTTTTTTTCGTGTACGTACACAATACGAAGCTCTATCGAAGGAGCTCGCAGAAGCGAAGCGTATGGCGGCGATCTCCGCCCCACCGCCGCCGCCTTCGACCGCCGCCGCCGCCCGCGCCAGAGCCCGTGCCTGTGCCCCGCCGCTCCTCGCGGCTGCGCCGCGCCGCCGCGCTCTCTTCGCCTCCCGCGTCCGCTCCTCAAAGAGCCCCAACGGGTCCCTGGAGGACTCCTCCTCGTCCTCGTCGTCGTCGTCGTCGTCCTCCTCCTCCTCTTCCTCCTCCTCATCGGGCGGGGGCGGCGAGATCGAGCACGCGCCGCCGCCGCCCCGGCGGTCGGGGAGTGGGGCGGCGGTCTTCGTGGCGCTCCCCGCCGACGCCGTCGGGGCCGCGGGGCGGGTGGCGCGGCGGAGGGCGATGGCGGCGTCGTTCGCGGCGCTCGCGTCGGCGGGGGTCGAGGGCGTCGCGGTGGAGTGCTGGTGGGGGATCGTGGAGCGGGACGGGCCCCGGGTGTACGACTGGTCGGGGTACCTCGAGCTCGTCGCCCTCGCGCAGCGCCACGGGCTCAAGGTGCGCGCGATCATGGGGTTTCATAGCTGCGGCGCGCACCCCGGCGATCCTTTCTGGTTTGTTCTTCCCCCAATTTGAACCCTTCGTCGTCAATTCTTGAGTTTAAACGCTTTTGATTTATCTTTTCATCTTTGTTTCGCTTTCTAGAGTTTGATGATCTTATGTTGTGCTTTTTGTGAATTGAATTAATGATTACTCCAATTCAGAAAACAAAGGAAAAGAAAGCTTGGTGGTATTGTTTCACTTCACTATGGATATATCTAGCAATATGTTTAGAAAGGCAAACAGATTAGGAGAACGTGATGAAATTCCATTTATAGTAACCATATTCTTAATTTTGCTGCTTGTAGTGGATCAATCCGGAGCGCATGCAAGTGCGCATGACCCATGTCTCTGGAGTTCAGTGACATGAAACACTTTCCTAGTTGGTATGTGATGATGCAAAAAGGAGTTTTTGATCAATAATTCAGTTGCATTTAAGTAGAGTCATGGATTTGGTTAGAATTTATTATGGAATTCGGATCTTTGCGCCAGCCGGAGATGCTGGGCCCTTTCTTGATCCCCTAAACGAGTAGTTGGTCTAATAATGGAAAATTAGGATTAAAGATAATTCGTCAAAAAGCTGCCAATATTTGCCTTTCCCTGGGTTTTGTGTCTGTAAACTTTGATCTTCACTGGAGTTTTTTTAATACATTAAGGATCTTATTTAGTGACAAGGTCAAAGGTTAACTGACCACCTGAAGGGGGTGAATAGGTGGTAATCTCTAAAAATAGTAAGTGAGGCAAATTATCAAACACTTGGTATACACAATATCCATAACATTCCAGGCATAAGAATTAGCACCATTAACTCAAACAAGAAGTCATGGAAAGCAAGTAAACTTCTGAATGAGAGAAGTACACATCAAATTTATGTGGAAACTTTTTTCTGGAAACAAATTGCTAGACCCGAAATACAAGAGATGGTTTAAACACTTTCATCAAGTGCTACAGTGGAACTCAAATCAACGAGCAGGGCGTCGACCTCTCAATCTTCCTCGGAGCTTCTTCATCGAAGACATCTGTGCTGATCCGGTGTACACTTGAGTGCAGAGGTTTACAACAAATTCCTAGTCAGCCGAATCCTCAAGTATTGCGAATTGCTCAGCTTAGTAGGTAAATAAATGACAATATCATGAAATTTGGTTCCTAAGAAGTTCAAATGCCCTAGATCATGTTTAATGGTGTTGACCATAAATTCAAATGCCTTATCACCGAAGAGTAAGCGGCAGTACCTAGCAGATTATACCTAGCAGATTATAGAGGAAATAACATAAACCTTTATGAAATAATATCCCGTTAAAGTTGATTCAAAGACGATAACAAAGCCTCAACATTCTAATCCTTCGGTAGTAATATCAACTCTTTTTGAACTACTCTTCGCTATGTAGTTTACGTCATAGTTAATTGAATACTGTCTTGTGACTTTTCTTACTTTTGATCAGAAGATTACTTTTTGGTCTTGAGCAAAACTAATTGCTTGATAGTTTTGGGATACATTTGATGGAAACCAAACTTTACAAAAATAACTGAGCACTCAAGATCTTTTGGGTTAACAGAAGCATGAGATATTTCCCAAAGAATAGGCTAGTTAGCTTTCAATTGCAATTCAAGATTTCAATCTATAACAAAAATATTAGCTGAAGTACAAGTAATCCCTTTGAAATAAGTTGAAAATTACTTTTCTCTCTAATTCTAAAATTTGAACATCCGAAAGGACGTCAAAAGTAGGAAGAAAGTACCTAGATACACTTTAATTGTATAAAAAGCTTTTCCCCATTAATAAACCAGAAAGTAAAAAAAAAACAGTAGCTTTTGTGCATGCGTAGGTTGTGTACATTGTTACACTCTGTGCTGTCCAAGGTGCTGAGAGGACAGGTTAGATGCAACAAAGCAACAACTCAGAAGTGGATCCCCTATTGACAGCACGACAAAAGACGACCATCTTGAGGAACATCAGGATCAGGAAAGACTGAGGAGACTACTGAAGGCAATACTATTGGAAGTTTTGGTGGTACCTAGATCTTCCTGAAATTCATATATATTATTTTTGTAAGTAAGGTGGACAAGAGGATGGAGAGAAGCTGTGGCGAATGGAGATGACAATGATGAGGTGGGTCCACAACTACAGTGGACCTACCTACTGACCTAGGAACATGGGAGAGGTTGTTATAATTGTGAAACAATTGGTTGTGCTCTGTCAGATGCGTGATTTGTAATTAATGGCTCAACCTGGAAGGTGGTAAGCGCCTAACCATATTTGCTATGGTGCATGGTTGACGCATAAGGCAGCCCAAGTGGATTTGTTTGAACTTCAGGCGGAAGGTCTTCCTCCATCCTACCTTGTTTCACACTAAACCATCACTTTCTTCTCCATTTTATTCCTTCGCACAATTTTGTGATCTTTGGGTCTTGGTGAAGGAGAAAAAGAGGGGAGAGGAAGGGAGTTCAAAGGAAGTTGTGAAGCAATGGAGGCTATTTTTGATATTTTAAGTATCTGTCTCTTTTCTATTTTATTTTTTGAATGTCCGTGGTGGAAAGCGAATATAAGGGTTTGGACATCTTGTTATGCAGATGGGTATACAAGTGCAGAATTTGTTTGTATAGTACGAAGTTTAGTCGCTGATGTTTATGCTTGAAAAAGTGAAAACAGGAATTATTTTTTCCAGAAACCAAGTTATTATAATTTTGTGCTCATTTAAGGCGTGTTTGGTATGGTGGAGCTCAGGGTGAAACTCCATCGGGGCGAAGCTCCATTAGCCTGAGGAATTTCGATGCCAACTAATTTTTGTCATTGGAACATGGCCAACACTTGTGACATTCCAACTACGGCAAATAAGAGCATGCAAGCAATGTGCATGGCTTGGACTTGCGACTTTGTCTACCCTGATATGAGTGGAGATGCGAGTTCACCATGCTTACAACTTCATCATGCCAAACATGCCCTTACTCGAGCTAACATGCTTTAGCAGTAAACCCTTTTTGTGCATTAACTTTAACTAAATTGATTAAGTACAAGGGAGCTATAAATTATAGCTCTTCATTTTATGAAGTAGAGAGTGTATTTTAGTTACGTCAAGGATTTTTGAGTTAATTGGCACTGTCTAGCATATTAGGCAAGTGCCCATCTTGCCACCATGCTAACATATAAAAGTGAATCTATGCTGAAGTTTGTCAGCATGCAACGCCATGCCGGTCTTGGGCCTCGGCAGCTCCCATGCCAATGATACTGCAATTCTCGAGTTACATAATGTTTGATATTATCAGAAATGGTGGTATTTTAGATATACTTTTTTTAACATGTTGGTATTTGCAAAATAAGGATCACCAAAGCATACTTCTACTGATGTTGATTTGGTTAGAAAAATGCAACTTCGGTAATAATAGCCAAGCATTCCATAATTGTTATCGTTTCATGTTTTTCATGTTGGACACTCTTCCTTCTAGCTCTTTATGGATGCATGCCCATCAATCTCCAACGTAGGAATGCAATAATGAGATTTCATATTTGCCTACTCTTTAACATGGACAAAGGCAGATCCATTTAGGATGTGGCTGAAGTTTTATAATTCGTAGGGACGTGATGCACACAATTGTTAATATATTTTTTCGCCTTAAGTTCACCCAAGACATGTCTTGCTGCTAAATCCCTAGTCTTAACCTTTGGGAGTGTTCGATTGGACCTAAGCATACAAAAAGCATAGTTTTGAGAACTTGACTTTCGACTACATGCGGTAGTCAAGTTCTTAGAAGTAAGTTGTTTTTTTTTTATTTTTTGACTGCCACTTCAATATTTAATAGATTCCAAACAAATGGGAGTGATCACATCAATTTAAAAGTGCATTTCCCAGCTATACTTCTAAGTTCAACCCGAAGACCCCTTCAACCTCGTCGATAATTCCTTAATCAACCACCACCAGCACCACCACCACCATGAACACAGCGATTGAGGGCCTCTAGGGACTATTTATTATTAATTTAAGAAACTATGAAAAAAAGGATACTTCTTGTAATTGAGAAAACATATAAACAAGAAACATTTATTTAGTAATTGTGCCCCTATCATATTTGTCCTAATTTTGTTAGATTAGTCGAGTTTCAGAGTCGAAGTTGTGTCATACCACATTTCTTGTGTCTGTGTCCATGCAACATAGCTAAAAGTCATCAATGTTGTAAGTGTTGGTCGATAGTAAATGGCTGTTTGTCGGCACATCCTTGTTGCCAATATTTCTCTAGTAAAATAGTCTGGAGAACTTGTATGTGTTCGCACAAGAGCATCAGCGCGATTAGCGTAAAACATTATGAGTTGAAGGAGGGAGTATCAAGATATATTTTAATATGATTATTGATAAGGTTCTTGCATGAGCACGTATCAAACAACATGGGTCAACTATGCCTAACATGTGTAATTCTTTTCGTTTGACGCTCCAGTGTGTTAAACATAACTTAGGCTGCAAACTGTAGTAATTGCCGCAGAGAAAAAAGAAAACACAGGAAAACTAATGACTAAATTGTTTTATGCTATTTTGGGACATTGGATAAATTGCAAGTGTAAAGTAGCTACCATTGTGACTGTTATTCTTGGGTTCATTTTTGATATTGGGTTCATTTTTGATACTAGCGGCTGATTGTTAACTAGGAGTGAGTATACTGTTTCAAGAAAGTAGAAATGAAGTATACTGTTGCAGAAAAGTAGAAATGAAGACTATCTACTTATCACTAGCTATAATCTTTCTTGTTTGACTCGAGAATCTTTTGGGGGATTAATCCTAATTTCATAAGCTAGAGTTGCTAGAATATCCTACTCGCCAGCTCACTTTACAAAATATTCAGTTTGGTTTGGTGAAGTCTATGAATTCACTACTCTTGTATACGAGAAAAATTTTTTATACTTAACTGTGCTTTATGAACTTACAGCTATATATAAGCCCAGTTGAATGCTGAATAAGATGCCAGAGTAGTTTTAGTGATTGCGATGGTAAATTAACATCCCGACTGGTTCAATGCATTATGTTCAAACCGGCTACTCCAATCTGTCTTAGTTAAAAGCACCATGTAGTGTGAACATAATCAAATACACATGCTGACTGTATGTTAGATTGACGAACATGCTCTGCACTTGAGATACTTCACCATTCATATCAATGATATACTTTATTTGTTTTTTCCATTATAACAGGATACCTCTTCCAAAATGGGTACTTGAAGAGATGGAAAAGGAGCCAAATTTGGCGTATTCTGACAGGTTTAGGAGAAGGAACAAGGAATACATCTCACTGGGATGCGATACTCTTCCTGTTCTCCAGGGCCGGTCACCGATTCAAGCTTACTCGGATTTCATGAGGAGCTTCCGAGACACTTTCAAGGATTTCCTTGGGTCTATTGTAACAGTAAGTCTTTGCTTCCTTTTTCAGTGTATTTATTCAACAGGGTTGAATGGTTTTTTTACTGTTAGGTTACTGTTATTCTGCATTGTATAGGAAGTTCAAGTAGGGATGGGTCCTGGAGGTGAACTCAGATATCCTTCATGCCCTACCGAGAAGCTAATGGAAACGACCAGCGAACCTGAACTTGGTGAATTCCAGTGCTATGATAAGGTGCGTCAGCAGATTTAGTATTTTTATGTTCATGCATGTGCATGTAGGAATGTATGTATGGTGTATTCCCTATGGCACAATGTGGTTTGGTGATATGATTTTCCTTTACCCTGAATTTTTATGCTATTCCAGAATCATTTAGTTTTATGTCGATGTTATGCTTGGTCTGCCTGATTGATTTATTTATTTGGTTGGTATTCAAGTGAACCAACACCTAATTATCTGACCTTTTTTCTTCTCTTGGACAGTACATGCTTGCATCACTGAGTGCCTCTGCGCAACGTGTCGGAATGCATGAGTGGGGAGACAGGGGTCCACCCGAGACTAGCCATTTAAAAGAAAATACTGAGGAAACAGATTTCTTCAGAAGCGAGGATGGCTCTTGGAACACACCATATGGTCGCTTCTTCCTCGAGTGGTATTCTGGCATGCTCCTTCTCCATGGGGAGAGGCTATGCATTGCTGCCAATTCAATTTTCTGGGGCACCGGAGTTTCTATATGTGCAAAAATAGCAGGAATCCATTGGCATTATGCTACGGCTTCTCACCCATCTGAACTAACCGCGGGATATTATAATACCTTAGTTAGAGATGGTTACCTCCCTATTGCCCGATTACTCGCTCGATATAACATGACTATATGCTGCACGTGCTTCGATTTAAGAGATCCGGAGGATAGGATAAACCGTAAGAGTAGTCCAGAAGGGTTTCTCCGCCAACTTGTTGCAGCTGCTAGAGCGTATAACTTGCCACTAACAGGGGAAAATTCTCTCACTAAGCTGGATGATAATTCAGTGAATCAGGTCATAAAGAGCTCGAGGCTCTATTCAAGCGGCGCCCATGAGAGTTCTCTCTCTTTTAACTATGTGAGAATGAACAAAAACTTATTCGAACCTCAGACCTGGAACAGGTTTACTAAATTTGTGAGGCAGATGTCTGATTCCCGAACTTTTCAGGCCAAGCTAGATTTCAGAAATACATCATTCCTCTCTTCCTTGTCGTCAGTGGAGGAGACTGGGCGTTCGCTTATCCATGCTTAAGAAGAGCTTTGGTCCTTTTTTTACCTGCACCGAGCGCCAATTAATGCTAATTTATATAGAAAATTGAACCTGTGGCCCTTTTTAAGATGCCAGAAGAGATGAAAGTCTGTAATTGTCCTTTATTGCGTTAGTTTGTACCTGTAATATGTATATATCAGTTCCCATCTAATCGCGTTGGCTCTGTTATGTTTTTTCATTGTTCTTTTTAATGAACCTGGCATGAAATGGCTAATATTTATGTTGGACAATTTTCCTGAGTATGGACAAGTAGGCTGTTTAGTATCTTTTTTATCATTTGAAACTATTTGGATTCTGATATAATTAACATTTATTCGGAGATGTGGGGTGCAAAAACGGCGAATGTATCTTTGTTCCTCAAGTTTCTTACAATGTATAGTGAGATAAATTTTACTTATTTGCTTATGTTTCTTTTTCGCAATTTCTTATTGAACTCTTCTTTTTCCAAACAAACGTTATATGCAATTTCTGCAAGTAATGTGTCTGTCGTCCACGAGCCAGGCCTATAAGGCTGTATAATTGAGAGTGTTGTAGCTATTAATTTAGTTTTTGTTTTTGTTTTTGTTTTGGTTCTTTGCATTCGGCAGTTGTATTTGCAGATTTTATTTTTGTATATGTGATATTGAGAGATAATCTTGGTAACTAATTTTTTCCAGCAGCTACATTATTTCAATGGAACTTCTATCTGTAGCTCTATCTGCGTAATTTCAGAAGTAACCACAACAAATCAAACATAATTTTTAAGTTTATTTCCAACTTAACCTATAGTACGGCTTGGAATATGGTCAATCAAAATCGTCTCTNGCCAAACATAGCATTACATTTTTTTGTACCCAAATTTAAAACTGTTTACAATAGGACTCAATTTTCCAATGTCATCAGGTGCTACGAAGATAATTTGGGTGAACAAGAGCAAAGTTATAAGACCTTAAATCTCAAGTAGATCTGAAAGATCTCTCGAATTAAAATACTAAAAGCATTGCCATAATACAAAAAACCCTAGATAAATGGCCACATTAAGAACAAAGTTGCCGACTTTCCCATGCTCTCTTCTCAATTCTACAAAATTCACAAAGATTTCTCATTTATATGTAAGATCCATCAAGATCAACGCCCAAATCCCACAAATCGTGATGAAATCAACGGAATCTCAAGATAAAAAACTTTAAAACGGATCGGAAAACGGCGGATCCGTACCTGCCCTCCGACGACGGCGATCGCGGGGAGCGAATCCCACAACGAAGGGAGCGCGCTATCCTCGCCCTGATCCCCGAGGGCGGTGCACGCCCTCTGGATCTTGTTCACCAGGGAGATCAAATTATCCATCGTACCCATCTCCTCCTCCTCCTCCTCCTCCTCCTCCTCCTCCAAATATCGCCCCCACGGACGCCGCCTCCGCCCCGCTTCCCCCTCCTCCTCCGCCTCCTCCTCCTTTTCCTTTCCCCGCAGCGTTCACCACCTCCTTCCGCATCCTCTGCCCCGACTCCAAGGCCGCCGCCGTCGTCGGCCGCGCCGGCGCCGCCCTCCAGGCTGTCCGGCGCGACACAGCCGCCTGGGTCGCCGTCCACCAGCTCGCCCCCGGCGATGACGAGCGCGTCGTCGAGACCGCCGACGACCGCCGCCGCGAGCCCGACGGCCGCCCCCCGGTCGTCTCCCCCGCGCAGGACGCCCTCCTGCTGATCCACGAGCGGATCGTCGACGCCGAGCTCGACGGGGAGCCGGACGACGATAGCTACGGCGGCGGCGGCGGCGGGAGGGAGCGGGAGCGGGAGAGGGGGCGGGTCACGACGCGGCTCGTGGTGCCGCGGATGCACGTCGGGTGCCTGCTGGGGAGGGGCGGCAAGATCATAGAGCAGATGAGGATGGAGACGAGGACGCACATCAGGATCCTCCCCCGGGATCAGTACACGCCGCGCTGTGTGTCGACCGCCGAGGAGGTTGTTCAGGTACTGCCGCAAACCCTGCCCTAACCCTGGCCTACATTTTGAGGTAGATGAGGCGGAACACTTTACAGATTATAGAATGAGCATATAATAAAACGAGTCGTTGAAACAATTGTATATAACAACTAAGAATAGTTTACATGCTGAATTTTCGCACTCGGAATGTGCCGTCTTTCAGGATAATCATGTTAATTAGTCAGTTTTGCCGTATATACTTGGGAAGCCATCAAAATGCCGGTCTCATGTCAATTGCCTGCTTTTCTCTTTCCTTCTTTTACAGATTGTTGGCGACGGTAGCTGTGTGAAGAAAGCTGTAGCAATCATTTCGGACCGCCTGAAAGAGAGCATGCATCGCGACCGTGGTCCCTTTCGTGGACGTATGCATTCGCCGGATGGCTACTTCCCCCCTGAAGAGGAGTTGCTGAACAACGGGATACGCCTGTCTGCCGCTGAAGAGGCTGAGCTGGGCTCGCGGTATTCTGCGGGACCGGATAGAGTTAGGAACAACTTTTATGATGCAGAGCCGTCAGGATATGCTTTTAATTCAGATGGTAATCCACCGAACAACCATTCAGAAACATTTCCCTATGAGGACCTCGTATTCCGAATTCTGTGCCCCAGTAACAAAGCAGACAGCTTTGTGGGATCATCAAATGGAATTATGGACATGCTTCGAGATGATGTCGGCGTCGATGTAATGGTTAGTGATCCTGTTGCTGGCTCGGATGAAAGGGTCATCATTATCACTTCTAAAGAGGTATAAACCATGATATCCCCTTTATTCCATTAAAGACCTTGAAATTTCATTGGACCTTGATAGTTTCCTACCATCCATAACAACAACAGAGAACTAGGCTTAAGTTTATTCTGATAGTTGATTGAATGTAAAGGTGAAAAATTGTTCACTCTCCTGTTAGATTCAAGAAAGCATATGTGCTCTTAAGCATAGATTGTCACGTACGGAGCCTCCGCCTTGCTGTATGACATCCTCTTGTTTTATATCAAATATTCCTCCACCTTGCATTCTTGCATGTTGATTCATATATGTCTGTCAACATATGCTTTTCTTTCAAGGTTGTCAAGAAAACAATGTGTTTCTGCACAATTACAATGCCGAGGTTTTGTTACTGTACGATTTTGATCTTCTTCAATAAATTCCAATACATGATAATGTCGGCTATCTCATTCTTATGTGATAATAACTACTTGATGCTGAGCCATAATTGTGTAAGTGCATTATTCTTTTCAACAAGTTTTATGCCGGTCTTAGCCCTTGTAGATTTGAAAATGTTGTGCCAAGTTATTTTAGTTGGCATGGAGGTGAGCTACTTATATAAGCTGTTTTATTGATTAAGATCTATTTGGTTACTCTTTAGGGTCCGGATGATGAGCTTTTCCCAGCTCAGGAAGCATTATTGCATATCCAAACTCACATTGTAGACCTAGGTCCGGACAAGGATAACATCATAACAACAAGGCTTCTTGTCCCCGCGAGTGAAATTGACTGTTTGGAGGGAAGGGATGGGTCATTATTAGATATACAGAGGTCGACTAGTGCCAATATACAGATCTTACCAAAAGAGGACCTTCCTCTTTGCGCATTGGAAGCTGATGAGCTTGTACAGGTTGGTTGTTATGGCTGTCAAGAATTTAGTCAACTTTTCTAGTTGAAACTTTTCATGAGGGTGTCTTTGCATGTTGACTATTTAACATGCTACACCTATTTAAAGTTGAAATTTGTGCCATACCATTGGAAATTGCCCATATTTAAGTAATGCACGTCTGCTCAACGTTTTTGTCACAACATGTTAGAACGCTAAATCATGAAATGGTCATTATAATGCTATTCATTTGCACCAATAACCTCTATCTATAGGCAATTACTTTGGCACCTTAAATTCCAGATCTAAATTTTCAAGGTCTATTGATGCAAAATAAGGGTAATTTTGTCCTTAACTTACTTTTGGTTTGTGAATATATTTAAAAGAGTATTATGCAAATTCTGTATATTTTCATGGACACAGGTGCAAATATACAAAACATCGAGCAGTTCTATAAATGATATTTTGTGCATGCATATTTCTCAGATTACAGAGCTTAATCGCTATATAATTCTGGAGCAACATGCCTGACACTGACTACCACTTGCAGATTGTTGGTGAGATTAGAGCAGCCCGAAATGCTCTAGTCCAAGTAACTGCAAAGCTGCGCAGTTATTTATACCGTGACATCTGTATACCAAATGATATGCTGCAAGCATCGATTTCTGGCCTAAATCAAATTGGCAGCCTCGCTGGACGTGAATCTAATTCTCCTCCAAAATGTTCACCTCGTGGTGAGAGCAAAGGGGCAGCTCTCTACCATCATAAGCAAACTGCTGCAACTTCGTATCATTCAAAGGTATATTTATTAAGTACAACATTTTTTTTTCATCTTCCACTTTTTCTTTTTTTTTTTATTATGATTTTCCTTCTCCAGTAATACTGAATTCTAGTTTTAGAAAAAAAAGGGAAAAGAAAAAGGAATCTTATGAGTATATATGAAGTGTAGTGGCATTAGTAGATCTTTATCAGAGAGCCTGGATTTTAGAACTTCCCTTTTCTTTGTTCTCTGACATCCCTTTGTTAATTCTGTCTATTATAACCCTTTTGTTACCAGGATACCAGAGCCAGTGCAAGTGGGTCATTTGAACAAGAAGGCAGCAATGGTGATGACGAAGGGAGACAAAGTAGTCTGAAAAGGTCTACAATTCCCTCTTTACATTGTTCTTTCAATTTCTTTTTCACTTGTTTATTAGTCTAATCTTTTGGTGTTGCATCAGATTTCCTGTTCCTTTAGTCACCAGAAGCACGCTGGAGGTTGTCATACCGAAGAGTGCTGTTCCAAACCTCATGATGAGATCTAGAAGCAAGCTTGCACAGATTAGTGAGGTTATGCAACTACTAAAAATTTGTCTGTTTCAGCAATAAGCATGCTACTGTGTTTCCTTGACAATATTCGTTTGTGGCTATTTGATTGAAAGCAGATTTCAGGAGCAACCGTTACGCTTATTGACGATAGACCTGATTTGACCGAAAAAATTGTTCAAATATCTGGAAGTCCAGAACAGGCTGATCGAGCCCAGAGCCTGCTCCAGGGATTTATACTCAGCAGTGCGTCTCTCTCTCTCTCTCTCTCTCTCTCTCTCTCTCTAGGATCCACTTATTTTTTTTTCAAACTTTGAACTCATTCCTGAGCATGACGTCTTACTAATAATTGTCTTTGGGAAATTATCAGCCCAAGATGACATTCCTGCCGGCTAATTTTACACATCGCCGTGTCAAGTTATTCTTCCAGCGCCCTGAAGAACCCTTTTTGCTCTTCTCATGTAACAAGTCGCACTCTGCCATTTTCAAGGTGGTATTGTGACCTGCCAATTTTAGAAGGTAGTTATTCTTCCTTTTCTCATATTGAGAATGTGGTCATATGTTTAAACATCCATATTCCGGGACTTGCGGCTTGTTTAAATCTCAATATCATATTCTAACCTGGTAGTTGATATCATGTAGCATGTTTATATGCGCTCTCTTGATACATTATAAAGCTAAGTTGCATGTCGGGTCTCAGACTTTTTTTCATTTTTGGGGAATGGAGGGGGTGGGTTTTGGTTTAAGCGTGATACACTACCATTTTGAATTTTTCCATTTTGGGTCCCTAACCTTGGTATGTTAAGAGGTTCATCCCGTCCAAAAGTCAAAACCTACGGATGATCCGATGATCCCTTGATTAATTAGAAAATTGTGGCAAGTGCCAACATTTTGTAAATATAGGCTGATCTGTAAGTTTTGATTATTGAGGGAGTAAAGCTCAAATTGCAATATAACCAAGGGGTTATCCGCATTTTAGCTTTTATATTAGCCAACATCTCTTATGAGCTCCTTCTACTCTCTTGACAACTATTTTATGATGTGTGTCTACTTGAGGACATTTCCAGAAGGTTAATTATACTTTGTTTTGTTTTCTCCCCTCTTTCTACTTGAAGATACTTAACCAAATGATACCGGCTCAAGAACGCCAAATCAGTGGCTAATTTTGTCGGAAGTTATGTTACATAGTCATGTTAGTCTCAGGAAGAATTTTGCCCTGGAGGAAGTTCTTATCAGGTATATAATGTAGCAAATTATCGCAGCAATTTCTCGTGCTTTGTCTATGTTTTTTTTTTTTTTTTTTTTTCCTACGTTAATTTATTGATGAGCTAAGAAAAATGATATGATTTGTATTTACTGCATATTCTAATCAATCAAATCTTAATGTTTTGTAAGATCCGCAAATACATCACTACTATGAGAGAGACCGCAATTCCAGATATTTCATCCTCTCAGCTTTTATATTTCCCTTTTATTCTGGGCCATACAAACATTTTTTTAGTTTTGGATAAATGTTTGGTACACAAAGTATTGTGGAACTAGCACCAGTCATCTAGAAACTTTATATCGTACTTTGGTCTCATTTGGCAATTGCTAGGTGCCTACTATAAAGCTTATTGATTGCATAGAAATCGCGGTGGGAATCTCTAATATGCGCTTCAAAACTTTAAAATTATTTTATTTATTTATAAATGACTAAAATATTACGCTGGTTTTAAAATTTTCTTTCAAATCTCTCTTTTTTTTTTTTAGGGTTTATTAATATAATTGAATTTTTAGATGGATATTTAGGGGTAATTTTTTTTTTTTAAATACTAGTAAGGGATATGTAAGCAAAAGATTCAAATATATATATATATATATATATATATATATATATATATATATCTATATAATATATATATATTATTTAGAGTTTGGCTGAGGTCTACTATCGATAGTACTAAGGATTTGGTGCTATCTGAGTTTTTCACTGTTAGATTTAACCCTTTGATTATTTTTATCCGTTTAGATTATACTATTAACCAACCCTCACTGAATCTTAGGGGGCCACATCATTCTAACCACCATTTCTCAATCCAAGAACTAAAAATCAATAGCACCAATAGCTTGGTGCTATTGATAGTATTCCAGCCTAGTTACATATATATATATTATATATATAATATATAATATATATATATATATATAGAGAAGAAGAGAGAGAGAGAGAGAGAGGAGAGAGAGAGAGAGAGAGAGAGAAAGAGAGAGGAGAGAAGGAGAGAGAGGCTGGAATCTATCAATAGTACCAAATTATTGGTGCTATTAGTTTTTAGCCCTTCGATTAAGAAATTGTACGGTTAGGTATGATATGGGCCCCTCAGGTTGAGTGGGTAGTTGGTTGAATAGTAAAATCTAACGGATAAAAATAATCAAAGCGGGTTAATCTAATGGTAGAAACTTGATAGCACAAGCATTGGTGCTTCGATAGCATAGCGCCGGACTCTCTCTCTCTCTCTCTCTCTCTCTCTCTCTCTCTCTCTATATAATATATATATATATATATATATATATATATAGTTGAGCTAGAATACTCTTAAAAGTACCAAGAGAGTGTGCTTTTGAGTTTTTAGCCATTAGAGGGAGAGATGTAGAATACTCTTAAAAGTACCAAAAGTATTCTATATAGAATACTTTTATGAAGCACCAACCCGTGGTGCTTCTAAGTTTTTAGCCCTTTGATCTACTCCTTGATTACTAATAATTTTTGGATCAAACACTATTCACCTACACACATACCACCATCATCTCAACCCTACATCTCTCCCTCAATGGCCTAAAAATCAAAAGCATCATCTTCATGGTGCTTTTGGGAGTATTCTAGGCTCAATTATATATATATATTAATATATATATATATATATATATATATATATAGGCTGGAATACTATCAATAGCACTAAGCTATTTGTGCTATTGATTTTGTAGTCCCTGGATTGCAGAAACAGGTGGTTAGGATCGAATGGGCCTCTAGGGTTGAGTGAGTGTTTGGTTGAATAGTATAATTTAACAGGTAAATAATCAAAGAGTTTAAATATAACGGCGGAAAACTCTTAGCATCAAATCCTTGATACTATAGATAGTACTTAACCGCGATATATATATATATATATATATAGAGTGAGGCTACTATGCTATCGAAAGAGAGCCTTCCGTGCTTCACACTCGTTTTCGATGTGCGACTTTGAATCGTCGGATCGGCTCGTTAAATTGATCTAAGAGTATTTGGAGTACTAGAAAAATAATTTTATTATTTTTTCGATATATTTGCCTATGTGATCGAATGGGTCAAAATCAACAAATTTCAATGACCGTAGTGAGCCGTTTGCAAGTTTACGGTGTAGAAATCTTCCAAATCATGTGAAATTTTGATAGAAAATTCTTTATACTATATAAAACCAGATCAATATTTTTGATTTAAAATTTTAATGTCATATTATTACATTTTGTAGATTTTTATTTTCAGCCGTTGATTTTTGAGCCCCTTCGTTACTAGAGCAAATGATATCGTAAAATCATAAATATTATTTTCTAGGTATTCAAATACTCTAGATCAAGTTTAACGGAGCGATCGATGATTCGACAAGTCGCAACATCGAAACAGGTGGAAGCACGGAAGCTCCGTGCTTCCGATAGCATAGTAGCCTCACTCTATATATATATATATATATATATATTATCATATATATATATATATATATATATATATATATATATATATATATATGTATATATATATTTTGTTCAAACAGGCTAGCAATTTGGCCTTTGAACGTTATCGCTATCTCCTCAACATTTCCTCCTCGCAGTGCGTGAATTCATCGAAGGACTCAAATTGGGCTCTTTTAAGTAGCGGCTACGACCCATACAAATAGAGAGGTTAGCTCGACCATGCTACTTTACTAGCGGAGCATTATTATTTTTCAATTAAAAAGAGACTCAGAAGTAAAATAAAAACAAAAAGTTGAGATCAGTGGGAGATGCTTTCATGGCTTATTCCAACAGCTTAACTAAAACAAAAAACAAAAAAAAAACAAACTTTTCGTAGAAGCTTCAATCTGATCAAAGAAGTTCAAAGAGCGGCCGAAAATTTGCACGTGGATAAAAACATTTTCTATAGAAATAATATTGAGTCACGGAAGTTATGAGCTACTTCCACCTCATTAATAGCCTTAGAAAGTACTTTAATTATAAAAATAGTTCTCTAACAAATGTGTTTACAAAATTAGGTCTATACGGTAAATAAATTATTTATTTTTTAAAATACCTTTCTTCAAAATATTAAAATTATTTTGGAAAAACTTCAAAAACCCTCCTTGTGGTTTCACTCTTTCTCACGTTAGTACCCTGTGGTTTAAAGTGTTTTAAGTTAGTATCTTGTGGTTTCGCACTTTCTCACTTTAGTACCCTGTGGTTTAAAGTGTATCAAGTTAGTATCCTGTGTTTTCGCACTTTCTCATTTTAGTATCCTGTGGTTTAATATTTCATTAAGAGAAAAATAAAACCACATGGTACTAACTTGATACAAAAATAAAATCACATTATACTAACTTGATACACTTTAAACCATATGTACTAAAGTGAGAAAGTGCAAAACCACATGGTACGAATTTGATATACTTTAAACCACATGGTACTAAAATGAAAAAGTGCAAAACCACATGGGTTTTTTTTTTTAAGTTTTCCCAATTATTTTTAGTGTTTAATACTATACATCTTTAAAAGTTTGGATTTAGAAAATATATAAATTAGAATAAAAACGGTGAATCATTACTTTTATTAGCCTATTTTTATAAATAAAAATTTGTAATGCCTATTTTTATATTTAAAAATTTTTGTAGGATTAGTAGTCCAAAAGCTCCTCAATATATAGATATATACACTGTGAAGTTGTGCTTTTCAATGTCTGTAACAAACCATCCCATAATTAAATACACTCATATTGACTTTTCTTTTCGAAGCGGATAAAATGAATAATTTCAGGGGTCTATTTCCAATACCATATAAGTTGATAAAATAAATAACTCTTACAAACAAATTTCACAACACTTTATAAACTATACAATATAATAGTTAGATTTCAATCTCGAAATTGTAAGTCGCGCTTATTTCTCATGATTTATAATTTTTTATCAATTAAATACTTTCATATTTGCTAGCTTATAAAGTATTGTAAAATATGTTTATAAACATAACATTATATAGCATTAATTCTTTATTTATCCTATCAATCTTTTTATTTTTACTAAAAATTATTTGAATTTTTATGAACCCTAGGATAGGAAGTGTAAGATTGATCTACATCATTCTTTTGCGGTGTATATATAAATAAAATTTCTCTTAATATATATAATAACCAACGTTACTGGTATATTCTAAAATGGAGTGCACATCTTAAACCTACTCCATTCAAGGATCGTTAATTTTTTATTCGTTACATCAACTCTTTTTTTTTATTTTCACTAAAAACTATTTGAATTTTTATAAACTCTAGAATGGAATGATATAATATCTACACACTTTTTTGAAGTGTAAGAGTAGAATTTCTCTAATATAATCCATCCAAAACTTGTGGGTGTAAGTTTTACACTCTAGTATATATATAGGTTAATTGTACGTACGGGTAGAATTGCTCTAAAGAGAATATCTCCAGTTGTAAAGAAATTGACACCACAATCTCAATTAATTAAGATATTGAATTGTTGAGGGATGCTTTCTTTTCCTTCCTTTTCTTCAAAAGTTTTTTTTTTTTTTTTGGTGTGTATGTGTGTGTTGAAGTGTATTTTTCTGAAAAGATTTTTTTTTTTTAGAAAAGAAAAGATATATTAATTTGCACCATTATGCAGAGATGCTGATCATAATGTTTTTGTACTTTAACCCCTCCTAGCGTAGGATAGCTTTCTAATTTATCCTTGCGAGGTTTTAATTCGTGTTGGGTTTCAATTGGATATAAAAGAGGTTGATACCACTATCTATCACCCTCAATAATTATAAACTTCATTTTGTTATCTTCTTGCTTTGCATCAATAAGTTTATGTCACTTTACACCACCAAAAAAAAAAAGGGAAAAAAAAGAATAAGCCTATGCTATATTAATTGTAGCAGCCCAATATTCCCCAACTATAACCCAATATTCTTCAACTATAACCACTCCCTAGTGTTTTGTACGTGGATTCTTTTTGCCTTTTATTTTGTGCCTCATGCAAAGGAATTTTCCAGCAATTCAATGGGAAAAACACTATCATGTGACAAATTCCCTGGATAAAACTTGTATGTTGACATTTGTTCCAACTTTAATTATTATATTACCTCTTCCACACACTTAATAGCCTTAAAAGGGCTTAAAATTCCCTCGAATTATAGAATAAAGATGTTTCCACTCACTCTCATGTAATTCTCGACATGACATTAAAAAGTTTTTCTATTAATTGTTTCTAGTGTAGCTTTTAATTTTGTTTTTGGCATAATAATTAACTCTAGGAATGCTCTTCTGAAATTTTGTGGTATTCCTAGATTACCAACTAAACACAACACAAGGCTGTTTGATATGACACTTTAAATGTGTTAAAGAGCTCAAACCAATCTAATTATAACTTAGCCCAATAAGTAGAAATACCGTCGCATATTATATATATATATATATAGATTAAGATTTTTTCTCAATCCAATATAGAACTATTATCCTTAACAATTCCCTTGGCATGCATGTGCACTGGGTGCTACTATCACAAGATAGAACACGTCCAATCAACAGGTTGAGCGCGAGTTTATAGCATCAAGTATAAATGATTTCACATATTTCTGCACGCGACTAGTATGTGATCACTACGTTGGCAAGATATGATATGCATCTCGTTTTTCGATAGGAAAATCTCGTACATCGGACTAATCGAAAGCGCCCTCCCTAGTGATAGTAACCAAGGGAGAAATTGCATTTAAAGAATTGATGTGATGAAATATAAATGATTTCACATATTTTTGCACACCATCAGCTAGTATGTAATCACTACGTTGGCAAGATATGATATGCATCTCGCTTTTCGATAGGAAAATCTCGCACATCGGACTAATCGAAAACGCCCTCCCTAGTGATAGTAACCAAGGGAGAAATTGCATTTAAAGAATTGATGTGATCAAATATAAATGATTTCACATATTTTTGCACACCCTCACTATAGTATGTAATCACTATGTTGGCAAGATATGATATGCATCTCGCTTTTCGATAGGAAAATCTCGTACATCGGACTAATCGAAAACGCCGTCCCTAGTGAAAGTGAGAGAAATTGCATGTAAAGAATTGATGTGATGAAACCAGTGAATTGCACATATAAATATATAGCTGCTGCTTCTGAAAACCTATTGTTATAATTGACTACAATGTAGGTTTAATACATGTAAAGCTCTTGAATCACATCTCACACCCTTTGCTATCTCCTTCATGTCCTTAAACCTAGCTAGGTTGATCAATACGAGTCATACGGATCCAAACCATAGTCGCCTACCGCGAGAACCCATAAGGTTATTACACGTGCCATCACTAAAAGCCAGAATAAAATTAATTTCTTTAATAAATAATGAAATCTAGAGATATGAAATCTGAATCTTATTTGTTCCTTAAAATTAATTAATCCATTGACCCCATAATTAATTATGGTCATATATCCTCACTCCCTTCATTGTAGTAATGGATAAGCACCTCTAATTTACTTGCACAGCAACAAAAGGCACTGCTATAAACATGCAAAACACCCCCTTACTCCGAATCAAATGACAAGTGGAGTTCACACAGAATTAATTGCTTATTAATTGGATTTTTATTTTCCATTAAATGTGCTTCTTTTTTTTTCCTTTTTCTTTTTTGTTTTTTTGCGGAGTGCTTTGACTTATCCTAAATAAATGGCAGTGGATAAGCCTTGTAACGCTCACTAGGGACTGGGAAGAGTAGGTGGGCTGGGTTTTTTTGCATATTTGTGTACAATAAATGCTATTTATTTATTTATTTATTTATTTGGCTCACTGGTGTTGCAAATTTGAAATAGGACTTAACAAGTTTTAACTGTTTGTGGTCATAATGTTGTTCAACATGCATGGGAATACACCAGGTGCACCGTGCGCGAAATCATAAAAAAAAAAAAATTATGTATGTGAAAGTTTAAAATTTTAGATACCTAATCTTTTTATGAATTGAATAATACCTCTGCGCCCTCTGTTAGGGTTGCATGATGTCTATCTACGTACGTACGTAACTAGTCTTTATAACTTACGATATTTTATACATGCATGGACCCCTACAGGTGGTAGCTAGAGATCACATATATATATATATATATACTTTTTGGATTATGTAAATGTATATTGAGTGTGGTGTATGAATTAACTGCATGGATGCGCTTGGTTCAGTTAACAGTTTCTGAATAGGCACTAGGGCTTTGGCATCCTCGAAAGCAGTGCCAAGTCCCCTCATCCCTCTCTTAACTCCCACCCTTACATGTGTTGCATCCTATCCATATCACCCATTACATGTCATGCACCAAGCCACTTAGAGAGAGAGAGAGAGAGAGAGAGAGAGAGAGCAATTAAAGGTCTTAGCCTCATCCCTCTATTTAAGGAGGCCCTTGTTCTCTTCTTTGAGGCATACTCTTACAACAAGTAGTGATTTGTAGTTTGTAGAAATAGTCCTATAGAGTTTTTTTTTTTTTTTTGTTTCCAAGTGCTCTCGATCTATCTCTTTGAACAGCTTGAAACAGCCATGGTTTCTGCTGATACCATCCGAACTGCAGTTGGTGTCGTAGGTAATTTACAAAATTATCTTTTTTTGATCCTTAATTAGGGTACATCTAATATTCTTTTGTTGTTTGTTAGTTTTTTTTATCCTAGTCACTCACCTCATATCCTGAGTGCTTGTTTTCGTTTTATGTATCATGGGGTGTCGATCGATCAAATTAATATTTCTCTTCTTGAAAACTTCCATTATCTTCTGTATATGAAGAACACCTTTTTAGTTTCATTTCTATTGAATTTGTTAAAATCCTATAGTTTTCTAACTTGTTTTTATGAATTTATTTGTTTTTTGAAGGTAATGCAATTGCTCTAGGGCTATTCTTATCACCAGCGTAAGTGCAATCTCCATTTTTACACTTGCACATATATTACTACCCAATTGGGAAATTATTTTTCGTAAACTAGTTAGAGTTTCTTTTTGTTTGTGTGTGTGTATGTTTTATAATATCCATGCATGTAACAGGCCAACTTTTTATACAATATGGAAGAAGGGTTCAGTGGAACAATTCTCTCCAGTGCCCTACCTGTGCACCCTCCTCAACTGCATGATGTGGGTGGTGTATGGGATACCCATGGTGCACCCCCATAGCATGCTTGTCATAACCATCAATGGCTCCGGCCTGGCGATCGAGCTCGCCTACGTGCTCCTCTTCCTCGTATACTCCCGGGGGAAGAAGCGGCTTCAGGTGTTCGTCGTGCTCGTCGCGGAGACGGCCTTCGTCGCGCTCGTCGCGCTACTCGTCCTCACCTTGGCCCACACTCATGAGCAGCGGTCGATGATTGTAGGCGTCCTCTGCGTCATCTTCGGGACCATGATGTACGCCGCGCCGCTCTCCGTCATGGTACAAATTATTATCATCATCTCATAAAAATGTGAGAGAGTTTAGAAAAAGTATCAAAATCATCTTCTAACTATTAGAGTGGGCTACAAAGATATGTAATTAAGACTCAGTATTTTACTCTACTGTGTGAAAAGTTTGGTTAAGGTTTTGTTAAGTCCAACAAATTAAAGTGCATGTTAACAAATGCATGGTTAGTTGGACAAGGCCATGTGCATGCATGAGCTTCTTGGTGTACTATATATGGATTGATCAGATATTTTGCATGAGAGGGATGTATATAAATATGAAAACATTAGAAATAATGGTTACATATATATTTGTGCTTTTTTTTCCTCCTTTTTCTTGAGAAATTTATATAAATAAGGTGTTGATTAATTAATTACCTGGGCTTTTGTTGGTTTTTTGTGTGTGCTGTAGAAAATGGTGATACAGACAAAAAGCGTGGAGTACATGCCCCTGTCTCTCTCCCTTGCATCCTTCTTTAACGGCATTTGCTGGACTGCTTACGCTCTTATCCGCTTTGACCCCTATATCACTGTAAGTTAGTTACTTTTACTAGTAGTTTAATTACTTTTCTTCTTTTGGGGGAGTGATCTTCGTATCACCAAACCACCTTATCTGAGTTGGTAGGATAGCATCTCCCTGTAGGGGAGGCTAAAGTTCAAACCTTAATTTATAACCAAACGTACGGATTTTATGGTTGGTATTTGAGATTCCAAATTTAAAGTCTAGTTGTTTCATATTTCTAGTTAAGTTTTTTTCTAGAAAATAAATAAAATAATAGCTTAATAACTTTCTATCTTTCTCTCTCAAAAAAAAAAAAAAAAAAATCAACACCCCATTGAGCGTTTGGGGCTTCTAGGGGCCTACGGGCACATACCAAAACAAACAAAAAGGAAAAAAAAAAGAAAAAAGAAAAAAAAAAGAAAAACAAAGAAGTGGTCTTTATATTCTGAACACTTTGTCTCCATTTGCATGAAACAGTGAGTTGTGGAGCCTTTAGACCCGGCAACAATAGAAATTATTGCATGCATCTGGTGCACCGTGCACCGCCTTCCTAAGATTTTATTATATTGACCTCAAAATTAGCATTTATTTATTCAATACAATCTATGACATTTATAAGATATCCAAATAAAATTTTTCATAAACTTTGGGCATCTATTTCTTACAAATCGAACAATATTCCTTTCATACAATTGATTTCTCAAATAATTATTTGTACATACATGTGACATATATAGTTCGCTTTGAGTTGTTTCTTATTATATGAATCTTTTCCGTAACAAATAAAACTGTTAACTTTTTAGACATAATCACTTTATAAGATGGCGCTGCAATCATATATATAATCCATTCATTCACTGCAATCACTTACTTATATAATCTCTTTGATTAAAATCAAAATTTTAACACATTGATTATCAAATATATGTTGCGTGTGTATGTGTAAGATGTACCAATACACCGGGTTCTGACAATAATTTTCTGGGGCTGGATGCTTTTATCACTACTATTCAATGCTTTTTGGAATTTGGCCCTCAAAGTCAATGAATTCAATTTATGTGTTGAACCAATTTTAAGTAACACACTTGGATTGGTATTTATGGGTCCAAAATAGTAGTTAGAATTGCACATATTCCATATCCATTTACAAAGGTGTACAAATGAAAAGCTGCATATCGTTAATTTTAAGGTGTATATTTTACACCTATAAAATCCTAGGGTTAAAAAAATTCTATTTGATTTTTTTTTGTTGTAAAAATAGACATTTTTGATAAAAAAGGTAAAAATTTACAATTTTACAAGTACATGATATGTGTACAAATAATACTGCTTGTCGAAACAATTGCATTTTTTTTTTCCTGCTTTTGTAAAAGGAAACAGAGTTTCAAAGCTTTAGAAACAATTGCATTTTGACGTGTTACTTTTAACAACTGCTTTTATCTTTATTCCAAAAATATATGCATAAAAAATTTATGTGACAAGAAATAATTTAGAAATTGTCTTAATATCTTAAACATAAATATGTAAGAAAAAGAACAATGTGCGTTACAAGACACGGGGAATTGAACAATAAATACTAGCGGTGGTTAGTTGAGCTCACAAAACCTCGTTAAATTATGTGGGCTAAGTTCAACTACCATGTTAAAAGCGACCGTTTTGAGGCCTAAAAATAAAAATCCTAATGTGAATGTTCTGATTCTACTGTATCTGTAACACTTTTCTATAATAGTATAACTTGAGCAATATTTTACCGAACAATATTATATCATACAGTTTGTGCGTCTATGACAGATCCCTAATGGGCTGGGAGTGATGTTCGCGGTGGCGCAGCTGGTACTCTACGTCATGTACTACAAATCGACGCAGCAACAGATCGAGGCGCGGCGGCGGAAGGGCGAGGTGGGGATGGAGGAGGTCGTGGTGATCGGGGACGGCCACAGGGTGGGGAGTTCGCAATCCAACGGCCAAAAAGCTCAAACCTAGCCGTGCAAAGGCTAGCTTTAATTTTGAGCTTAATTTTAATTTAGTTAAAAAATCAAACATATAGATGTCCCCAACATTTAGTGTTGTGCTCATCCCAAAGGGATATGTTACTCATATGTGTCTTTGTGTGCTTTTAAATGGTTAGTGTGGATTCCTAAAAGGGACTCAAGAGACTCGATAGGCCAAGGTCTTGGAGTTCCTAAAACCTTTTGCTCTTTGGTGAGCATATATATATTTCTTGTTAACTCCCAATGTCATTGTTAAAAATTTATAAGTGCTTTAGTTTCCCTTGGGTGAAAGTGCATTTATGCTTCTTTCCAATTTTGCTTTACATAGTTGATTAAAAAGATTGATTACTGCTTAGTAAAGTTTTTTCTTTTTTTTTTTCTTTTTTTTTGAGGGATAGGTAGCACGCTACCTGTTCGTTTATTTTATTTAAAAATAAACTTAGCTAGAAATGTGAATCAATTAGGATTCGAACTTAGGTCTCGGGTACCAACCATTAAGTCATTTGTCACTTGCTCTAGGGACGATCAGTGATTATTGAAGCAGTAAAGTTGGTTGTTATTCTTAAAGATTTCTGATAAGTCGATAATTTAAAATTCGGTTACTATGATGCCTTCACGAGAAAAAGGAGTTTGTGCATCCAACTTTTCAGATTATAAAAGTTATATCATCTTTTTTTTTTTAGAGATAGATAGCACGCTACCCGCTTCGTTTATTTCAATTAGAAATAAACTTAGGTGGAAATATGAATCAACTAGGATTCGAACTTGGGTCTCGGGTACCAACTACCAAGTCCTTTGCCACTTGCTTTAGGGGCGGTCAGTAAAAGTTATACCATCTTTATGGTAGTTTTTGAGGTTAATTAGGAGTTTATGGACAAGTTTATAAAAAATGTATATAATAAAGAGAATAGTCATGTTCAAGGTAGAATCTGGGAAGCTTTAGCATTTGGAAGAGTTAGCCCAGAAGACAGGGAAAATAAATATCACTTGATAGTCATTTTGGAACATACAAAACTCAAATAAGCTTATAGAGAAGGTGAATGATAAAAAAAAAAGTAAGGGTTAATTTCATACATGTTACTGTAAATATAGTAAACGACAAATATATTACTACAAAGTTCAATTTTCATATATTATTCTTACAAAAGTTTTAATATTTTCAAGTATTTTCCTTTGGTTTGTTACCGTTAGAGAATCATTTATATTTTTAATTTTGCCATCACAAATATATCCCTCAAAAAGTCATAACAGTATAATATAAAGAGGTAAAAATGTCAAAAACTAACTAGAGTTAAGTATTTAACCTATAGTTAACTAAATTTTTCTAACAGATTCTAACGGCAGAGATATATTTGAAAACATCATAACTTTTATAGAAACAATATATAAAAGTTGAACTTTATAGGGATATATTTGTCATTCACTATTTTTGCAATGATATGTATGAAATTAATCCAAAAGGTAAATACAAAATACAAAATTAAAGAAAAATCATGGGCCACAATCTATAGATCAAGGTTACTGGGCTATTTTTGAATAATCAGTATTCAAAAGTCATACCAAGAACTTTGAAAATACTAATATAAGCTGATAGGGGTAGTCTACAAATTCTTTCCAAAAAGTTTAGCAAACCCTCAATTCGACTCAGAAAATTTATTCAAATTAAAATAATCAAATGATAGGATTATTATCAATAATTAAAAAAAAAAAGTGTCTACATCAAGTAGCCTATAGATTAGGGGCTCTCCATAAATTTTAACTGGGCCGAAACAATGGGCCGGGCTAAAATTATGGACCTACTCTTGGCCCATTCTAATCCGTTAACAAAAGCGAAACTACTACTAATGCTTTATTATCAGCGTCGTTATCGTCTCCAACCGAGCCGAGCTCCGAGAAGCGCCGCGCCATGGCCGCGTCTCTCCTCCACCTCTCACCCCTCCTCCTGTCCCCTCCAAGGTAAAGCTTTTCATGCTCACCACATGTTCGATCTAATGCCTCAATAGAGAAGAAGAGACCTTGCTTTACTCGTGCTTCTTTGTGCCAGTTTCAGAGTCCCTCGTCGATCCTCGAATGCCGATATTGGGGTTTTTGTGAGGTGTGGAGTGTTGGGAGCACAAAGAGATGGATCTTTGAAGCTCCGTTATGCTTATAGGGAGGAGAGCGTTCCTTTCTCTAAGGAGGAGAATTCACAAAGGTCTGTTGTTTTTGTTGTTGTTGTAGTTGTAGATTATGCTGCTTGAGCTACAATGTGTTTATTTTGAGCATTTTTGCCCTAGCTGATTCTTCGTTGAGTTCAGATGAGGTGCTTTGTTATGAGATAGGGAAATTTGTTGAATATAAAACACTAAAACATCATTCTGTAGGAGCCTAAGCTTTCAGAGAATAACAATCATTTAACAGAATTTGTGGTTCGATTCGATGAATATTCATTTAAGAAGCGTTAAATTATGCTAATTGATCTTAATGAAAGTTTGAGTCATCTAGCTGAGTTAGATTAAGGCAGTTTGTTGACATAGCTTGTGTGTTGATGGTTAAAAAAAATATATGTAAACTTGTCCTGTTTCTTGATGGTTGTTCTTATTCTAATTCATGTTCCAACTTTGTTTTTTTTTTTTTGTGTATTTATATTATGCTTTACCTTAATTTGTTATTCTTTACCCTATGGTGGTGCTTCATCATCTTTTGGCCCTAAAATGTTATTCTTTTGGTGTCACACTTCTGTGTCTTTTTTCTCCTCTGACATTGCTGTGCCCTCTAATTTAATTGCATTAGTCTTTTCTATCTCATACGATGTGTCGGAAAAACCATTCTATTCAACTTAGGTTTAATACTTCTGCTAATTTTCCTTTAGCAGATCAAAATTGCCTGATAAGGCATACACTGACATGGACAGTATGGGCGAGTTTGAGAGACAGCTTCAAGATTTCTTTGTTGAGATTAAAAGCCAGCTTGAAATGGGTAATAAAGATGATGCCATTGACCTACTTCGAGCAAATTATGAATCAGTGAGGGAACAAATAGAAGATGGTTTAAGAGGCATAGAGCAAGCTGCTACTCTAGACATCATAGCGTTAGGATATATGGGCGTGGGTGACTTCAAAATTGTTGAACATCTTTTAGACACGGTAATTTTCCTACATTTTCCTAAACACCATTTTCCTATTTCCTTCGACTCATAAGAAAATCAAAATCTTACCTGGAGCAAATGGATTGTGATATTCCCATGAAGCATCACCTGTAAAAGAATGTACTTAAACTTTATTTTTTAACCGGTAAGTTTTTATGGTTTTGGACTGAAATAATTTCATGTCTTTTGCTTTACTTATAATTTCTATGATCTTGTGCATGCCAGTTGGATGAGATTGTGAGCATGCTGAATGATGATGTTCCACTAGTGGATTCAATACTGGTGCATATGGGCAGTATGTTCACCGCTTTATGCAAGTTTGAGGATGCTCTTCATGCATATGAAAGGAGTCTGAAAATTTTAGAGGTGTACTTTGGTAAGTACCAAAATTGGTAAATGCTTCTTTAAACTCTAAAGAGTTTAGTTGAACACCAGGGTTTTTTATGTAACATATGTACCAAAGTGAGATAGTCCAATTTGTTCGTTCTGTCGGGGACCTAACCATAGCACTAAGTTTGATTTGGCCATTAGTTACTTCAGGTAAACAGAAGTGCCTAATATTTTAAATTGCAAGAAATGCTTAATTTCGCTGGAATACTGTATAGGTTGTTTTGCTGGTGCATTTACCACATTATGGAAAGATAGTAAAAGAGGGACCGTGATTGCCATTAATCCATTTCATTGTTCTTTATTACAGTTGGCATTGATAGTCACTAGTGTACTACTGTATTAGAAGAAAAGTCCTTCATGACTTTGTGTATGTAATTTTATATTTACTGGTAAAAGTATTGTAGCTATCCATTTCGCCATTGGTTGGTGTTTCTTGCTTTCAGTTGCTGATGAAAAATTGTTGACAGAAATACAATTTTTGTAGGAAACCAGAGCCCTTTTCTCATACTACCACTTATGGGCATTGCAAAGGTGTTGAGATCAATTGGAAGATCTACTAAAGCTATAGCAGTCTATCAGCGAGCTGTTGATATCTTGGAAAAGAAGAGAGGAATGGGAAGTGAGGAGCTTGTCGTACCTTTATCTGGCCTCGGCAATTTGTTGCTTAGTGAAGGAAAGGCAGTAGAGGCTGAAAATTGCTTTAGCAGGTATTGTAGTACGTGGTATGTTTCTTGGAACATTCACAAGCTCTACTTACCCAATTTAGCTTGTTTCTCAAATCCTGTATTCTGTTCTATTATGGCATAATAAATTATGGGTAAGGGTACTCTATAATACCGTCTAAATTTTCTATAGTTGATGTTCTTTTACTTTCAATACTCAGCAGAGTTTACTAATATCATTGATCAAGTAGCTATCCCTTCCCAAATAAATAAGAATCAAACCATAATCTAAACTAACGTAAACCCAAACGGTCTCCAACTGGGCTCAATAAAATCCAATTACAGTTCGAGTGAATGCAGACTCCAATAAAGACCCAGAAATAAAATACCACTGGACCCTATGATCTTCGCTCACCCATCCAGTATCTGTATCCAATGATGGAAGACTAATTAATTCTTGCAGGACCCATAATAACAAGATTCTAACGAAAATTAATACTATCATATACAAGTTTTTATCCCTGTTGTATTTCCTACCTTTTTGAATAGGATTTAAATGCTACTGTAGCTATCTTTTTTTGGTAAGATATTACTTATTTCCCATTTATCTTCACTTTCTAATTATCCTTTTCTCTTTGTTTCTCTCTCTTTTCAAGAATTTTAGAGATATATAAAGAAGCATATGGAGAGAATGACGGAAGGACTGGGATGGCTATGTCTTCATTTGCACACGCTCTCTGTGCAAAAGGTGGATTCTAGCTTCACTTTGCTATTGTCATGGAACACTAAGAGCCTATTCTGTTTATTTTCGAGTTCGAAGTATCTTCTATAGGCAGCACTTAAAGAACTACTGCTTGTCATATGTTTATGTTTTGTTTTTCAACTTAAAATTAGTTTTGCAGGTAATGTAGAGGAAGCTATTGATATGTACAAAAGAGGCCTCCAAGTTATCAAGAATACAAATTACATGGCTTTGGATGACAGTCTTCTTGAGAAGATGAGGGTTGACTTGGCAGAACTGCTCCATGTGTCAGGAAGGTAACCATTACAATCACTGTAAAAATATTAGTATAGTCACTCTTTTTTTGCTTTTAGTTCTCCATTGACCTTCTTTGTTTCTATCTTTACTTTTTTCTTGTCCTTCGCTTTCATCAGAATAATTAGTATGCGCTTACCCTTAGTACAAGAACCTGCTATATTAAAAGGCAACATTTGTTACAGTAAATGTAAAGGGGGCATCTTATCTAGTTCTGTACTACATATTTTGATTCTATTATTTTTGATATCCTTATAATATCTCATTATTATTTCCAAACAGGGAACAGGAGGGAAGAGAGCTACTACAAGAATGCTTGGTGATCACCGAAAGATTTAAAGGGATTGAACATCCCAATTCAGTGACACACCTTCTGAATCTCGCCGCCTCGCATTCTCGTTCAAAAAATTTTGTGGAGGCAGAGCGCCTACTGAGGACATGTTTGCATATTATGTCGAAATCAGTTCGCCCAGATGATCAATCTATAACCGTCCCTATGTTACACCTTGCTGTTACTCTGTACAATCTAAATCAGGATCAAGAAGCTGAGAGTCTGGCTCTAGAAGCTGTAAGAATACGGGAGGGTTCATTTGGAGAAGAATCTCTTCCAGTGGGTAAGGATGTTATATGCTGCCTTGATTTCGCAGTAGTTGTGTTTGGAAATACTTTGAGACCTCGCAAGTTTTTGTCTTAAATAATTGTGTGTGTAATGTTATCACTTGGAGTAGTATTATATCCATTTCTATTATCTGCAGGTGAAGCTCTCGACTGCCTAGTCTCCGTTCAGGCAAGATTGGGAAAGAACGATGGTGATATATTGTGCAATCTGAAAAGGATTTTGAGCATCCAAGAGAGAGAGTTGGGTTACGAAAGCGAAGAAGTAATGCTCACTCTAAAGAAAATCGTATTCTATTTGGATAAAATGGGGAAGAAGGATGAGAAGTTACCTATTCAGAGGAGGTTATCCATGCTTAAGACCAGATATAAGCAAAATGTTCCAATTTAAGAGACGCTAAAAATCCTCTGTGCGATGACTCTGACAGGTATTTCAGATTTGTCCTAAATCCTTTTCACTCACATTCCAATGTTTTAAAAGTTACCTTCTGGTAGTGTAGTTACATATTGGAACCTGGTATTTGAAATAGGGTTTGGAACTGTGTTTGGTCTCTCACAATGAAGATCCATTGCGCGATGAATGCAAATGCTAAACTACAAAGGTCGAGGACGAAGCTCCATTGTTCGCAAATATCGTGGCATCGACGGTCGCTGATGCCTCGTTTGTCTTTTTCACAACAAAATTAGCAGATGTATAACGCAGCCTGAATTGTAATGCCATTCTGTATTCTTATCTATGTCGGCAAGCCAGCTGAGTTTTTCAGTAAACGTGATTATGTTTCCCAGAGTCAAGACGGTATATAATCGTGGCTTGTGTGCGCAGTTCTCATCTGAATTATTTTCGGGCCTGTAATTTTGAAGCTTGACGGATCAAGTCGGCGGGCCAACGACATTCGTTTATCTTCTAGTAGGGCGAAAACAGATCGGATACGGTCGGAAAGTTGTCGAAATTATGTCTGTATTTTTTTGTTTTATTTGAAGCATAAGGATATGTATTATTGGATGTTGAATTTTTGTTACTATAAATTGAGATGTTCTTTTGGAATTCAAATATAAATCGAATTTGTAGTCCAATAATAATATAAACTAATATGCATATGAACATGAGCTAGAATTAGCACAAAACAAGATATAATACAATTAAAATCTCATGCCCTTGTTCAAATCTTACATATCTGAATCATTATTCGGTAAAATTTAAAGGTTGGTGCTAACTCACAGTGACGAGCGAAATCAAAATAAATCGGAACGAAAAATAGAGTGATGAAATATTCTAACTCGTTTGGTTAATAGCGGGAATCAAAATCACAATCAGCTCATTATTGTAGTTTGCTCAACAAAAATTCAACGAACCATAATAATGTTTAAAATAAAATTCACAATTCAAAATAAAATTACATGCTCAAAATTTTAAAATTCGAACCTAAATTTTAAATTTGAATTCGAATTCATCGGCTTGTATTCAAATTCCTCATACAAACTCGGATCCACAAATTAAATGTAAATTTAATTTAAAGTTTAGTCGCATCCGGATTCGGATACTCTACTCGGATGCGCATAAGATTGAAATATCGATGCGCGGGTATATAATTAGAACAATATCCGATCCGTTTCATTTCATACCGACTTCTACTAGGTTTCGTGATTCCAACGCAACCCTGTTCTCCTGTTTCAACAATATTATATTAAATAATAATATAATAATAATAATAATAACAATATAAATATAAAGGCCTCATCCGTTTTCGCTCTGTTCGATCTAGGGTTTCCGTCTCTCCTCGTCTCTCCTCCTCGTCTCGTGTCGTCTCGTCTTCTATAGAGAGGGTTCCTAGGGTTAGGGTTTGGGAGGTCGGTCGCGATGCCGAAGAACAAGGGGAAGGGAGGGAAGAACCGGAAGCGGGGGAAGAACGAGGCGGACGACGAGAAGCGGGAGCTGGTGTTCAAGGAGGACGGGCAGGAGTACGCGCAGGTGCTGCGGATGCTGGGGAACGGGCGGTGCGAGGCGATGTGCATCGACGGGACGAAGCGGCTCTGCCACATCCGCGGGAAGATGCACAAGAAGGTCTGGATCGCCGCCGGCGACATCGTCCTCGTCGGCCTCCGCGACTACCAGGACGACAAGGCCGACGTCATCCTCAAGTACATGCCCGACGAGGCCCGCCTCCTCAAGGCCTACGGCGAGCTCCCCGAGACCACCCGCCTCAACGAGGGCATCGCCGGCGGCCTCGACGAGGAGGACGACGGCGCCGCCGACGACTACGTCGAGTTCGAGGACGAGGACATCGACAAGATCTAGATCCGATGATTCCTATGGATCATCGGTAGGTACCATCCCCAACTCCCAAACAGAGAAAACAAAAATATTTAATCTTTTTCTTCTTCTTTTTCTTTTTTTGCTCTCTCCCTTTTTCTAATAGTATGTGATATTTGGATCGTATGTGAGCTTGTTTCCTGTTATGGAGCATTTATGTGAGTTACTCGCACCTCTGCTGCTTATATGAATGGTATTACGAATATAATGATGTAGTAATTCTGGTGGGGATTGTAATGGCTTTACATATAATACCGTCATAATCGCTTTGTTATTATTAAGTGAAGATGGAATGTTGCCCAAGTTTGTTATGTCGTCAATTTTTGATGCGATTTGTGCTGTTTCTCTATTATGTGATTGGAGGTGCTGGAAAAAGTGGGGATTATTTTCTTTCATCACTTGCTGCATTATGATTGCTTTTTTTAAAAAAATTGGAATCTTGTTAAGTATGGATGTATTGCATACATGAATTATTAGTTCATTCCCATCAGTCTATTCAGTTGTGTGGTGATATATGGTTATCACTACTTCAAAATATGCGCGCGACAATATTTGTGCTTTGTTTGTTTCTTACTGGTGCTTATTCCTGCGATTCTAAGAGCCAATTTGTGTATTTTCGGTAGTTATCTAGTCTACCTTGTGCTCGTGCAAGCTGTTGTGCAATTTGCATTCTTTTGTGTTGTCGTCAGGGAATACTTGCTTCTTTCGTTCATACTCGAAGCTTATTTCTACACTCTTCGCTGCTGTTGTTGATTTACTTAATGGATAATTCGATTATGTAACCATAACTGGCTCTTCTTTTTTGTTTCTTTGCTAGCGTATCGGTTCCATTTCTCATGAATTGTCGTCATGTTTGAAGTTGGTGCTATTTTCGCCGTAGCTTTATGGGTGATGACCTTTTCCACTTCAATTGATTTCTTCGTGGACTATTTCACTATTTAATTGATAATTTTTACCTCAGATTTTGTTTCTTCTTGGGTTGCTTTTCGGGTTTTATCTGAGATTTATTTTTTTCATATACATTATGCTAATTCATCCTACCATTAGTGTCTGCAAGTGATGGTAATAATAATACTTGTTATATGTGGTAAATATATCTCACGTTGGTTTACAAAGATGAATGTTAACATTCTGTCATCTTGTTGTTGTCGGCCATGCGTAAACTATTGGAAGTGTGTGTATCTAACTGAATGCCCTTTTTCTTGTTTCATTTAATAAGTTGGTATCACATCTTGAAAGAAATTGAAGAAAATGGATTGATTGAGGTATCTTGGCTTGTTGAATCTATCATTTGGTGATGATAGTTGGGGCAATAGATCTTTCGCTGCAAGAGGCTTGTAATTGAAATCTGGCTCTTGAAAACCTGTGATCAGCTGATCACCGGAAACTGAGTGCAACAGATTATTACACCAGAGTGGCATTCATTTGCGCTCGTCTTGCGACAAACCAACAAGATTGCGGTTTATTGTTTGGTTTGTTTTTCATCTTACTGGACACCGAATGAATGTTTTGCATATGTTAGTGAAGAGGTTTGTTGTGTGAGTGGTGCATTGTTTTGGTTGGTGGAAAGTTTTCGCATACGTCCTTTGCTTTTATGCTATTGCACCTTGTACTGCGTATCAGAGATTTCGTCGCTGATATTAGTCATCCACGGCATTGAATCATCTTGGAGTTTTTTGTACTGAACCCTTTACATTTGCAATAAACATGAGAGACAGAACATGGCTACAACGCGGAGACTCTCCTTCGCTTTCTCTAATAATTATGTAGACTTAGATGTTAGCACGTTCTGAGATTTAGTTCAAAATCTCTCACGGCAAAACAGCGCGTCCTTCATTACTACTCAATTTGACAATTTAAGAACTGCCTCGGTACTTTCCTATCTTGGTTTGATGTTCATATGCGCCATATCAACTCAAATTAATTTAACTCATCGTTCAATAGTTTTAAACTGAAACTAACTCAACCGGTTAACTCTATAGATTCTATCTAGTAATCTTTACTCTTCGTAACTTAAGAAGAGGTGCTTTAAAACTGATAGTCTTGCCTACACCTCCAAAAGTAAAGCTTCGACTTTCCACGCGATGGGAGGGAACAGTGTTGGCAGCTTCCCTTGTGTTCGGCTTGGAAAGGCCACATCAACGTTAGTTCTAGTCCAACACTCGAATGCAAGTTGTCAACTGGGACTACTATCTGCCGTTTCGCAATCGGTTGGTTCCTTTGCAAAGTACTCATTTTGTCATCAGAACAATTTTGTTGAGCACCACATTCCGGAAGAAGATTTTTTCTGACGAGATATCCAGCGATTCTATGCTTCCCTTACTCCTCGTCAAGTAGTATTGGCAATAACTAGGACTAGCAGGCATCCTCCAACTGGCTGGGGTGCCTAGGATCGGAGGTACTCGGATCACCCATACAATGCTCTGAAGTTGATAGAATAGCGCAATTTTCTGCATATTCCTTTAATAGGGCATTAGCTCACTAACATGCAATTTTCATAACCACAGAAGTTTCCACATTAACTTTACACTGATATTCCAACCACCAACATCAGGTGTCCCAGATGAAGAACATTCTTGCGGTTAAACTTCCAGCTAGAAAATGTCTCTCAGACGATACACATGGACACAGGCCTAGCTTGAAATTGTAGCGTCTGAAAGTGGGGACTTTTGACAAAGCAAATCCCAAACTAGATATAGAAATGAATGCGGCAAGATTACAGCTCTACATATAACAACGCGAACGATCAAATTGAATAAGAAAAACTATTATGCAAAAAGACCCTAGATACTTTCGGAAAGATGAATGAATTATTTGATAAGCTTAGATGAGGATAGGAATCATCTCCTACAAAAAAAGTGCAGAAAGAGTCGCAATAGTTTGCACTAAGAATTTATAAATAAAGAAAATATACAAACAAATAGAGCAAAAAACATTAGTAGTGAGAATTTTTTTAAAAAAATGATAACAAGTCTTCTACAAAACCTGAACACAAGTCCACTTAATACAGGTAGATAAGTTGGCACAATATATATCTGAGTGTCAGAAAATGATTATCGATACCCCCATTATAAAGCATCCGAGGGCTACCCAAGGGCTTAGGCGTTCACCTGAATAAGAATCGAGAAGACTGATGTATTATATACAGATAGTGAGATAGAGCTTAGGCTACGACTAGACTGAAATAAACTCACAAATTGAAATGAATCAACCTCAACTAAACATGCAAAAGAGCAAATCATATTTCTGCTTGACTTCGATCATTCATGATTTGACAGGAAATGTCATCAATGATTCTCATGGTGCGCATCCAATGGATGCTACTTTGAGCCGGAGAGCTGGAGCTACATAAGGCTGGCTGGATTTTTCATCTTCTAAATGTCGTTATGTTCCCCACGGAACTAGGCACTTGGAATTGACATATTCCATTTTTCTCATTCAAAATGTCTGGAATGAGAAAATCCCTGATATCCATCAACTCTACCTGCTTTTTATCCTGTAGTATTTTCTTTTATATGTGTTGTATCTATGTACTGTAGATTAGATTATTCCCAAATTGGTCTAATTTGAACATTCTCTCTTAAAATGGTCCTGACTAAATGTTTTCTGCCACATTGATCCTCATAGCAGTAAACTAAGCAGTACTCAGTGTGGCACTCTATATTTTGATCCACATCTTAAAAAAAAAAAAAAAAAATTTATCTTTTCATACTTTTTTGGTTTATTATGAGCCAAAACAAATTGGAAAGTGCCAAATCCTTCGGATTACCTGTACTGATCCTCATAGATACCAGCCAAAACCAAAACCCAAACTAAAACTTCAAACTACATATTTCTCGCCGAAACAAACATATATGATATATGTATGTGTGCAAGCATACACATGTATATACACACACACACAAAAGTAGATTGCATGAACATAAATGGATTTGTGAACAAACTTTGGCATATTAGAACTAAATGAGCATACCTATTCTGGCTGCTTTCCAGAAGAAGCCACGAAATCTGCCAATATGAAAAATTTCTTATAAGAAATTGTGAACATTAACATGGATATGAACAACAATTCCTTAAGATCTACGTGCAACGATAATTGAAGGAGTTTCAAATTGAAAGAAAAGGCAAGGTAAAAAAATATGACATAGAAATAATACAATATAAGCTGATTAGCAGCCTTTAAAAGATCATGTAAAAGATCATGTTTGACGCTACATACTAGTTTCTATCTTATTTCGTGCCTACGAAACATTCACAACTTGTTATATCAACATTAGTACATTTCACTCTTAATCTTGAACTTATCACAGACAAAGAGAGTTATAGAGCAATAGTCGGACGGGATTCCTTCCCAGGTGAGTAATCCGATCTACAACATCTAAAAAGAATACATACGAAAAAAAAGTAAAAAAAAATCATAAATTGTGAAAACCTATATCTCGCACATACGAACAACAGCCATTATCGAAACTTATCGATCATTGATTTTGGCACTAATTGATACGGAGGAACTAGGCTTGCAGAACAAGTGATATTTCGTAGGTGGATTTTTTTCCCAGCAATTTAGATTTCAATTTCAGGGCATCAATGCTTGATTTTTCACACTTGTCACGATGCTTTTGTATTTGCTTGCTTGTAGCGGTTTCCGTTGCCGAGAAGGGTATGACTAAGTAAGTCAATTGCCTATTACTAGTTTTTGTTTTTTTACAAAGCTGAGATCCTATTAATCAATACTATAATCATACTATTATTCATCCGGACTCTCGTAAAAGAACGAATCAAACCGAACTCAAAATTTCAGCTCAGCATATTTCCATACCTTTCGCTACCATTCTCTTCAGGAATCTTCCAGACCCTTTCTGGAACATAATCAAGCACTAAATCCTTCTCAATTACAATAATCTAGAAAGGAATCTAAAACACCAAAACCCTAGCTCACTAAAAACAGCCGGGTTTTTATCCCCAGTTTAAGCGAAAGACAACATATACTTGGCATCAAAGTTAGGGTTTGCGGGTGGATCTATCATCAGGATACCAAATTGACGAGGACAAATCGCTCGTTCCAGATATGAGAGTGATTTTTTCACATTATTGTGGAATTGAAAGAGAAATTACCCGGTTTTGCGATCGAGGATGGTGGGGAACTGCATCTTGATGTAGGTGCAGGTGCAGATCACCAGCAGCACCACCGTCAGGAACGAGTGGAAGTTGAACAGCGCCGACTGCAGCCCAATTAAATCCCGATTTCAAGATGATTTATTTACGAGCTCGAAATCGATGGGCGAGAGATGTGAGGGAGAGAGATTACGGATGAAAGGTAAATAGAATATAAAAAAAAAAATGATGAATTTTACGTTACCATGGAAGCTTGATTCGGCGATTCGACGGGAAGAGGAATTTGAGAGATCGAAGTGGAGAGAGAGAAGGAGAGAGGAGTCGGAAGCGGAGGAAAGGAATTTTTTTTTTTATTAATATACTTGAAAATTATTGTATACAATCTTACAAGTAATATTTTAAGAATTTATTTATAAAATTAAATTTATACAGTTAATGAATTATTATTTTGTACATACGTTGAATTATTTGCTATATTTTTTAAAATATTAAAATTTAAATTTGAAGGTAAAATCTTTTAAAATATTTATTTAAAGATATTATAATTTTTATTGTTAAATATTAAAATATATAAAAATTTACTATGTGAGGAAAGAAATTTATAATATTAAGAACCTGACTTGACTCAAATTCAAGATCTTTTTTTTTAATATTAAATAAAGCAATCGTTATACTTTAAAAGTTAAGTTATTAGAGAACGGTGTTTATATATTTTAATATTTAACATTCATTTTACGAGTGAGGATTGAAAAATATTATTTAGATATTAAGTTATTTTAAAATTGTGTAAATAATTTACTGTTTAAAATTTATTTACTATTCTTGTTAAAGATAAAACCACCCAATTATTATTCAACGCCTTTATTAGCGTCGGGGAACAATTTACTGTTGTTTAATTACAGAAATTTTTAAAATATAGATGAGAAGAAAAATTATTCATGGCTTTTCAATTACAGAAAAATTAGAATTATTGATAAAATGAAAAATTATTTAATGCTTTCCAGAAGAAAAAAAAAAGGTGAACTTTTTTCCATTTTACACAATTCTAATTCAGTGTCTATAAGGCAATGATGAAGTAAAAATAACATTAAATTTCCGAATAAATTGTATAGAAAGTTAGATCACCAAAAATAAAATTTTTTAGAAATATTAGTAGAAAAAAACTAAAAAACGAAAGTAAACTTGGTGGTGCCAAAAAATCAAACTAAGCACGATAATCTTTGTTTGATTTTAATTTGATTCGTTGATTTGAGCAAAAAAAAAAAAAAAAAAAAAACTACAAAGCCAGTTTTAGGACTTCGTCTATTTGGCTGGTTCAAGTTTGGTTGGTTTTTTCTTGGAAAGTTTTTTTTTATTAATAAATTAATTTGCCAAATTGCTAATTAAGCTATGTAGCGTGTATATATCACCAACCGTAGCGCGCATGTGACAAAGAATTTAATGCCCAATATACGAGCTTTCAAGCTTGAAGTCCGATTACTTTATATTTTTCAGTCATATATATTTCTAAAAAATTAGAACAAACAAATAGCATATTTTATTTCTCTCAAAAACTTAGTAGACATGGTTGGTGATATTATAATCAGGTTTTAATGATACACAAAATAAAAGAACATCATCATTACACATACTTCACATAGATTTTTTTAATAAAACCTCTTTTTAATTTTTTTTAATCATTTTGAGCTCAAACCATAATTTTTTCTGTTTTCCACCTGATCCAGCCTGGGTTGACCCAAAGTTTAATTACAAGTTTGATTAATCGCCGCATTATGGTTAATTTGAACTGAATTTGGGCCTACAGATTTATAAGTTGCTTCTTGGTATGGCCGGAAAATTAGGCCCAAAATCAAGCATCAGGTATAATTCAAGTTTGAAATCTCACTTTTGTAGCTTACAAAATTTTTTCAAATTGACATTTGAATATTTTATGAAAGTTTGAGATTTATGTATGCGCGTCTGAGAAGTTTGAAAATACATATATATATATATATGCTTTGAATTTTTCCTTTTCAAATTTCGTACAAAACTCTAAAATTTGAGAATATATAAAATAAACATAAACATCTTTCTACGTATTATATACGAACCCCTTCAAACTAGATATTTTTATAAACACTCTATAGCTCTAAAGTTGAAAATTTGAAGTAATCTATATCCTTGCAAAATTATCTATAATTACATAAAATTAAGCGCAGGTCACTCGTGCTATCTTGCACTTAAGTTATCAAATTTTGATTAATTGCATACTAATTCTCAAACTATTTTTAGTTCGCTTGTTCAAACTATAATATTCGGGAACAAATACAATATATTCATACTTATTAGCAACTCTACTTTTGTACCTCTAAACACACTATTGGAGAGCAAACTAAAGAGGAATAGTTTATTCCCTTTTATCAAATTAAAGCTAAGATTTGTATCTCCAGTCAATCAAAACCCACTTTAACTTTTTAATTATTCCCCTAATACATGCATCCAGATGAATCCCTTAGTTGGATTCTACAAGGTAAGCATATTGTAAATCTTTGTCCTCTTTATCATTAAATTACATTATTGATTAGCTGCTTAATTAAGCTTTACTTAGCATTCCGCTTTAGACAATTCTCCCAACCAATTGTGTTTTGATCCTTCTCAACTATTCTAACTTGGTTTAATGTAAACAAATGTTTCCTCCAAACACCTCCAATTAAACAAAACTCAACATCTCTTTCACAATTAGAATATAAAATATAATTAAATGGAGACCTCCTCAGCGATAAACCATTTGGAAATAGCTCTATCAACGTTCACTGTTTTGATTAAGGTTGAGCGCCCTACGTAAATAAACGCCTTATCTCACATCAAAACAAAAAAAACAAAAAAAAAAGAAGACTAAATTACATAAATTTTTTCTATCAATTATCTTTTTTTACTTTTTTTTTTCTCTGTCATTTAAAAATCTACATTCTGTTTCTTTGTAAAATTAAAAATGTTCATAGAAGGGTATGGTGTGAACTATGATGACAAAATGACCAATTTGTCTCTCACCATTTTCGTTCCCTCCCTCATCTTGCTTATCTGCTGCCTTGATCGGTAGCGGTTCGCGTCTCGATCGGCCGCGGTTCTCTCTATTTTTTTCTCTACCTGTTCCCCTTCTCTTCCTGTACCCTCGTCGCCCGTCTATTTCGGCAACAATAGAGAGGAAATCCAGGTGGGTGTGGATGGAGAGGTGGGCAAGGGCAACGAGAGCGAAGGCGACGTGGCGAAGGAGGACGAGGGGTTGTTTGTGGGCACGGACGGAGATGTGGGCGAGGGTGAAGCAGCGGAGGAGGGTGAGGTGGTGAAGCGGCGAGGCGGAGGAGGGCGAGGGAGCAGGAGAGAGAGGGCTAAAGATATTTTTGATATAAAAAATATATAATAATATTTCATAAACTGAATCCTAATGGAGCACTAACGACAATGGGCGAAGTGAATATTTTTTATTTTACAAAAGAGTAAAGTATAGGTTTTTAAATGACAGGGAGGAAAAATAAAAAAGTGAGTATTGACAGAAAAATTTTCTATAATTTAGCGAAAAAATAAATGCCGTAGCAAGGATTAAAGCCAAGAACTTTTAATAAACTTATTAATAGAGCTGTTAAATTTAACAAATTTTTCGGACTCGAACTAATTTCAATAGAGCTACGAATTAAAATAGTTTTTTAAGAGAGAAAGAAAAGGCTTACTATATATTTTATTCATAACGAATATAAATTGAACTACAAAAGTCGGGCAAATGTTCCCGAAAATCATAAATGTTCCAAAACAAGAGCAGACTTAAAAAAAAAAAAAAGAAAAAGAAAAAAAGTATGTAACAATTACAAGCTTTTTTTAAAATAGTTAAAGTTGATGGAACCACTTCGGGGTTTCCATATATTTTAACCTTTTTAAAATAAAAAACCTCAACAACTCTCTCATGATTTTTTTATAAAAAAAAATAGTAATAAAATGTATGTTTGTGTATATGCGGATTAAAAAAAAACCTCAAAGGCCGACCCCTGGTGACCACATCCAGCCACCGCCCGCGAGTTTAATTATTAATCTCCGCTGCGACGCGGCGGTGGGTGCGCGACGCGGTACACGGTGACCGGTGCACGGACCGGAGCGCCACTCCTTCCCTGCGCCACGGCACACGCGGAACAGCCCGGCCGACCAATGACGACCCGCCACGTGTGCAGAAGCTCGCGTCGCGCGTGGCGCCAAAACGCCCCTCGTCGTGGTGGCGGGGGGACCTCGGCTGACCACTCAATTCGCCATTTCCCGTTCATCCAGTTGCGGTTATTTTCATTGGTTGAGATAAAATGTACGAAGTACCCTCTCAATTATTGCGTTACTTTTTTTAAGTGCACCCTCTAATTTTTGTGCTTGTGTGAGTTGTTTTTCAAATTGAATGGAGGATCTGGTAAATGGAACAATTACAGGCCGGTTTAGTATTGAAAATCCATCTAACGCTCGCAATCCAAAAAAAAAAAAATCTTGCGGATGCAGCTTTAAGATTCTACTATTATCCCAAACTTTTGTTGATCTTTTTTGTGATGTTCGATTTAGTACATATGGACATAAAAAAGCGGTCGAGGGGATTCACTTAAGAATATTTTATTTTATTTTATAGTGGAGACTGGAGGGGTCCCTCAGACAGTCAGTCCCTGTGCGCCTCATTTTAACCTTGTGTTATGTTATTCGTCTCGTCCACTGGTAGTTTCAAGTGGGCGAGGCACCAAGTAAAATATATGCGCCCACCACAACCCCAGCGGATGGAATCACCGCCCTCTCCCCGTCCCCTTCCGCCCCCGCCCCCGCCCCCGCCCCTGCCCCGCTGGTGCTTCCTCCTTCGCTCAATGCCGGGTAGGGACGAGGAAGCCGCCGAAGCTCGAGGAGCTCTCATGGACCTCGACGATCTCGACCTCGACCTCGACCTCGACCTCGACCCCGACCCCCCCTCCTGCCTCCTCCCCCCGCGCCGCCCCGCCCCCGCCGCCGACGACGCCGAGTGGCCCTTCGACGCGCTCGTTTCGCCCTCCCTCCTCTCCTCCTCGTCGCCGCCGCAGAGCCTCCTCCACCTCTCCTTCCCCTCCCCTCCCTCCCCGCTTTGCCTCTTCGAGGATCGGCCCTTCGACGCTTCCACCTCCATCGCCGAGCTAGCCCTCTGTGAGCTCTCTCTCTCTCTCTCTCTCTCTCTCTCTCTCTCTCTCTTGCAATTCTAATTTTTTTTTTAAATTTTGATCCTTGTACGAGTACTTTGTAGTTGTTTGCGTGAACAAACGTTTGCTTCGTATTTCAGCGACAATTGTCTCCAATAAAGTATTAAGCTAACGAGAACAATCCAACGTTTCTGCTGCCGCGGGAATTAGAAATGAGATTTTGAGGCGAAAAGTAGAAACTCAATGAGCTCTGCTTCTTTTGCAGAGATAACCTAATGGAGAAATTTTAATATAGTTCGTCCAAGCCGAGATTTTCTTAGGAGGAGGGGAAAAGAGAGTCTTAGTTGAGTTTAGCTCTATTTCCTGAGATTTTCTTTTACTTATATGCTGCCGTTTTTGAGTTCCTTGGATGTAGAGATACCTTTAAATTTAAGGGAACTATTTAGTCTCTGTTTCGAGAATTAGGATACGTTTTTAAGACTTAGTTTCGGTGGATTATTTATTGTTATAGTTAGAAACAATATGCAAGTACTGTGCACAATTGCTTGGCGTTATATAGACATGAGATTTGTTTGGGATCTTTCAGTTTCTTCTTTTTTGTTTTCTCGGTAGTTGATTGCATGCTAGTAATCTTGCATCTGCTTATTGTTGTTTGATAGATCAATCTACTAAGAAAAGATTCAAGAATAGTCTTTGTCCTTCTCTCTAGTAGTAAAAATGTGTTCTTCTTTGTGATTATTTTTTTTAAATTTTTTGTAGACTAAGATGTCTTGTAAGGTAGAAATTGGATGGACTGGTTAGAATATATAGAGCTTTCATTGCTTTGAATTTTGTGAAGGTATGGTAACAACATGGCTTGCATTAAGTTATAGTAAACGAACTTGGAGTGCTTATCTTCTTAATTTCATGTCCTAATACCTCCATCTAGTTCTCACACACTTTGGAATGGTATTCACCTCTTTGTCGTGTTTGCACCTCTTTACTTTTTGCTTCCTGCGTAGATGATTTCTTCTTCTGCATGCAAATGCTTAACGCCATATTGGCTAAACTCATATCCGCATTTCAGACAATCCCGACACTGTAAGCAGAAATATTAATGGAACCAACGATAAAAGAAGGCCGCTTCAATTGCTAGTAGAGGAGGATAATGCCGACCACACCTATATCATCAAGGAGCGGATGACTCAGGCACTTCGACAATTCAAAGAATCAACAGATCAACACTTACTAGTCCAAGTTTGGGCGCCAGTGAAGAATGGGGACCGATACGTACTTACTACATCGGGCCAACCTTTTGTCCTAGATCACCAAAGTGTCGCTCTGCTCCAGTACCGCACAGTGTCCCTGACTTACATGTTCTCAGTAGATGGGGATAATGATGGTGAACTGGGTCTTCCAGGCCGGGTTTACAGGCAGAAAGTTCCGGAATGGACTCCCAATGTGCAGTATTATAGTAGTAAAGAGTACCCGCGGCTTTGCCATGCCCTCAATTACAATGTACGGGGCACTGTAGCCCTTCCCGTTTTTTATCCTTCTGCTCACACCTGTGTTGCTGTCATCGAGCTCATAATGACATCACAAAAGATCAACTATGCGGGTGAAGTTGGTAAAGTCTGCAAAGCTCTCGAGGTTAGCATCTTTTCGATCCTGTTCTTTTGCCTTTTGCCTTTTTTCCTTTTCTTCTATGAGTTTATGTTTTTAGTTAGTCAGTTTTCTCTATCAGTACTTTTCTTTAAGTGAGTTATTAATTAGATTTTATAAGATCAAACAGTATTGAAAATGCATTTTGTTCCTCAACAAACAGAACATATTGTCAGTGAATCCTTTACGGCATAGTGCTGAATTCACCATTGCTTATAACTTTTAGTCTTGGAAAGTAATGATAAAGGCCTTTTATTATTGGAACAAGGAAAATACACAAGGTGATTCCTTTTCTGATATAATTCAGTCTTGTTAAGGATTTCTTTCCATTCATAAATTCTATTGCTTTTTGCTCACGTGTATTCTTTTGTCTTATTGAAATTTTTTGGATCCAAACAATAAACGCCAAGCTAGAAAAAAAAAAAAACAGTTTTATTATTTTATGCAACAATGGAGAATCATAAATTTTAGTGAAGGGGAGAGAGTCATCAAGTTGAGGCGTAGGTAAGGACATGATTCTTTCGGCATTTTCTAATATCTTTTGGCATGTAAGCAGGTGGATATTTGACGTATGCTAAAGTTGGTTTAAGATCCGCACTTAAGCTTTTTCAACCATTAGGACATGAAAATTGTCATAGAAAGCTTTAGTGCAATAACTAGTTATAATCTGCTAACTTTTCTTTTATTTAGATCTACTGTGAATTTTATTCGATAACCGAGTCAAAGTCAATATTAAAGTCTCGAAGTTTCATTTCCAAGGCATCACTAAATAGTTACTGAATAAGCTTATCTTATGTATTAAGAATGCATATATTAGTTGGGTGGTTGCACTTTGCTTAATATAAGTATTTCATGCAGGCAGTAAATTTGAAGAGCACCGAAATTCAGGATCATCCAAGTGTTCAGGTAAGACCCTAATTGTCGCAAGTTTAGTAAGGGTCTATTCGGCCTGGCTTGAGCTTTGGCAGAAATGGTGTTTGAGTAGAGCTGTTCATAAAAGCATTAATTGCTTTTTTATTAAATTATTTCCAACAACTTTTGCTACAAGGAAGCAAAAGATTCCTATTGGAGCTTCTGCTTTTGGGGCCTAAAAGCTCAATTCTGCTTTTTTACTATTGCAAAAGCTTTACTTTTTTTGTTTGCCAAACACATGGCTGCTTCTCAAAGCATAGAAGCTGTTATTAAAGCCAGGCCAAACACCCACTGAGTCATGTCTTTGTTTTCTTACAAGGAAGATTCTTCTTGCCAAACCAGATATGCAACAAAGGCCGTCAAACTGCTTTGGCTGAGATACTGGAAACCTTAGCTGTCGTATGCGAAGACCACAAGTTGCCCTTGGCGCAGACTTGGGTGCCTTGCAGACACCGTAGTGTCCTGGCCCATGGTGGTGGCTTAAGAAAGAGCTGCTCTAGCTTTGATGGAAGTTGCATGGGACAAGTGTGCATGTCGACAAGTGATGTGGCATTCCATGTCATTGATGCTCACATATGGAGATTCAGGGACGCCTGTGTGGAGCACCATTTACAGAAAGGACAAGGGGTTGCTGGAATAGCATTTGAATCTCGAAGACCTTGCTTTTCAGAAGATATTACCCAATTTTCTAAGACCCAGTATCCCCTTGTTCACTATTCTCGTATGTGTGGATTGGCCGGCTGTTTCGCCGTATGCTTGCAAAGTACTTTTACAGGAAATGATGATTATATACTAGAATTCTTTTTGCCCCCCGAGTGCAAGAATGCTGGGGAGCAAAGGGTATTATTGGAAGCTATGATAATTTCTATGAAGCGATGTTTTCGTAGTTTGAAGGTTGTTGCTGATGTAGAACTACAAGAAGGAATCACATTACAATCCATAGATATGCTGGTGATTGACAATCGAGAGTTTGCATCTGGTCATCCTCGTGCTTCTCTGGAGTGTAACTTTGATAAAGGATTTAATGGGGCAGGGAAATTGGATAATAGAGTTTCTGATATGCCCGAGAAACATATTCTGGCGAATGGTAATGCTGTAAATAATGGAATAGTAATTGAACAGAATGGTAGTGGAACATCTAGTTCCTCACTGGCCAACAAGAACAATAAACCTTCTGAAAGGAGGCGCGGAAAGGCTGAGAAAACAATCAGTTTAGAAGTTCTTCAACAATATTTTGCTGGAAGCCTTAAAAATGCTGCAAAAAGCCTTGGCGGTAAGCTCATACGCTTAAGTTTGCATGATTATTATTAATTTATCCCATTTGGCATTGTCACTTCTAAATTGCTGAAAAGTCCATTTTTTATAGAACTTACATCTTTTTTTTTTAATTTTTTTTGGATTGGCAGTATGTCCGACGACAATGAAGCGCATATGTAGGCAACATGGGATCTTGAGATGGCCGTCTCGCAAGATCAACAAGGTCAACCGCTCGCTTTCAAAATTGAAACAAGTCATCGAATCTGTTGATGGTGCATTTACTTTACCGTCTCTCCCATGTCCTCTTCCTGTTGCTGTTGGTTCTTTGCCCTCTCCCTCTAATGTAGACAAAACGAACAAAACAAAGGAAAGTGAACCTTTGAAACCTTTTACTCTCCATACTGAAAGAGAGAACAAATTGTCAACAAGAGATACATCACCCGACAATGATGGCTCGGGGAAAAAGCTTTTTCCTCACTGTTCAAGATCAGGAAGTTCCTCAGAAGAAGGCAGCAGTAATACCCACACTTCGGAAGGTTCATGTCATGCAAGCCCACAAAATGAAAACGTAGTTTCTGGGCCGTTTAATTCGACATTCTTGGGACCAGAATTAAAACCTTCTTGTACACTCGGATTGATTAATCCGAATACAAATTTTATTTGCTTGAATACTACGGCAGTAGAGCCGCAATCTCCACTTAATGGAATGCTCGTTGAAGATTCAGGAAGCTCCAAATACTTGAAGAACCTTTGCCCTTGTGCTGTAGAAATTCCTCATGATGAGCACAATGTTGGGCCGACCAGCAATAATCCAACGAGTATGGCAAATTCAAGGGTTGTAACTATTAAGGCGAGTTACAAGGACGATATTGTAAGATTCCGCTTCACGGTTGCAGGAAATGTTACCGAATTGAAAGATGAAATAGCGAAGAGGCTGAAGCTGGAGGTTGGTATGTTTGATGTTAAGTATCTTGACGATGATCCCGAGTGGGTGTTGTTGGCTTGTAATGCGGACTTAGAAGAGTGTGTGGAGATCGCCAGGCTCTCTGGTCGACATGTCGTCAGGTTGTTGGTAAGTGACATTTCTGCTAGCCTCGGGAGCTCGTGTGAAAGCTCCAGAGGATGAGAGCAAAACTCGGCTCTACCTGATTGGGCTTATCAACTGTAAATTTTCATTCCTTGGGGCTCGGTTGTGTTGTTGTAATGTACTCATTTTTGTTTCATTTTGTTTTTGCTGCAAATTTTGTCACCAAGTGCTTTTTCTTTTTCTTTTTTTTTTGGTAGGATTATGTCCGATATACTTATGAAACTTGTAGTTGCTCTTGTATAGATCGAACTATTTAATGTTGTAAACTCTTTTTTTAATCTCTAGGCATCTTTTGATTACAGTTTTGTTCTCCATTTGTACTTAAAAAGTCTATACGACTAAATGCGTCATAGAAACATGTTATAAATAGAGAAAGGCTCGATGTAATCCTGCTATTATTGTTAAGTTCTAACATCATGTGAAAAATTATCAACTTTGGTGTTCGTGTTGACTCTCAATCCATGGCCGAGCCTTGTCAATTAACTTGTGCTTCCCCCCCAAAAAAAAAGAAAAAAAAAAAAGCGCGAACCTTGTCTCTGAGGGTCGAGTAACTCATACCCTGATCGATCAGAATGATGAGAACTTAGATTACCGAAGCTTCTTCAATTTCTGGAATGAAAGAGATTGAAAACTTATGAATACATAAAAAAGGCGAAAAACTCTAGGAGACGATCCAAAGTCAACGTTTCCTAGGGTTTTGTAATAGTAATGTAGCAATCCAATATAATTTATATAAAATTGAGGTATTTGGGGATTGTCTATGACGCTGTTTCTTATTTGATCAAACAGCGACTAACACATTGAATATGAATAAACAGAAAAAAAAAATGCTTAGATATTCCGCTTGTATCGAGAAAAAAGGTTACAGAAAAATTACATTCTTTCATTCCAAACGAAACATGAGGGGAAAAAAGGAATAGAAAAATACAAAAATCTTGATATGCGGATGGTTGTTTTTGGTTTTTACAATAATCAAAATGCATTGGCCTAATTGATACATCTATTATCTTACTTATTTTTATTACGTTTGCTGGATTATAAGAATACAATAATATGAAAATTAATGACTTAGCCAAATAACTTAGCCACAGAAAAACAATCCACATTAATCAACGTATTCAAATAACGATCAAATTAAATAAAATCTTCGATCCATTGAATAAAACCATAAAGCAAAAAAACTAAATTAAAATGACCCATAATTGAGAGGATCAGATTCCTGAAAAATAAATATTGGGTCAAAGATGTTGACCCTAGGGGATATTTTTTGACCCGAGGATTTTTTTTTATTTTTTTATTTTTTTTTATTTTTTTTTAGGCTTCATAGAAGAGTCGCCCACCTTCCATAGTTGACTCCCTCTTCCCACCAACTAACGTGGGCCCCACCCGACCGTATCTCCGACGTGGCACTCATCTCTAGGGGTAAATTGTTCCCTGCACCAGGTGTAATTTATATTGCTCATAAATTTTAAATATCTGTTTCTAGCAAGTCAAATAATATTTCTTTTAACGCGATTAATTATATTAGGACTAGATAATACTTGTATGATAGATTTTAAAATTGTGATATTCTACATAAATCCTGCTGCTATATATTTTTAATATTCTCTTTACAAATAGTTGATGTGTTTGGATACATAATATGAAAATTTTAATTAATTTATGCGTTAGATAAGTAGCCGAAAAATATTATACTTATTTATCTATACATCAACAATCTGTAAGAATAAATATTTTATTTTTTTGGTATATATAGATAGTTAACGTATTGCACATCACACGCTATAATATTAAGATTTTAATTTTAATTCTAAGGTGTGGATTATTAAATTTTCGGTGTAGAACATGGATACACCACGTGCATGCAAATAGTTTCTCAATTTTTTTTTTCTTTACCAATTTATTGGGCTCAAACTATAAACAAACATGTTGGACAAGCACAAAATTAAAGAGTTTATATGTTATCATCGCCAAAACCGCATCTCCCATTTTCCTCCTCACTTTTCTCTGTTTGATTTTAAGAGATTAATTAAACACCAAATTTGGGCACAAGAGAGGAGAGGGGAGGAGTTAAGATGCCCTATTGCGTCGTTAGCAAACACCCTGAAGAAGAGAAAAAGGGGAGCCATGGGAACGGGATCCGTATCTTCTACCAAAGATATGGCCATGGATCCACCAAAGTTCTCCTCATTATTGGTTTTTTTTTTTTTCTCTATATAGTTTCCTCAACTGAGTTTCAATTATTTATGGTGAATTTTGATTGAATTATGTTTTGATTGAATAAATAATGATAACAACGAACTGTTTTCAAATTGCAGGGTTCGTCGGTTTCAATTATATATGGTGAATTTTGATTGAATTATGTTTTGATTGAATAAATAATGATAACAAGTAATTGTTTTCAAATTGCAGGGTTCGTCGGTTTCAATTATTTATGGTGAATTTTGATTGAATTATGTTTTGATTGAATAAATAATGATAACAACTAACTGTTTTCAAATTGCAGGGTTCGCCGGCACCCATGACATGTGGTCTCCGCAGATAAAGGGTCTGGCGGGGACTGCAGAATCGCAGGACGAGGAGGCGCCTGCGACGGCGGCGGCGGAGGCCGCGGAGGATGGTGAAGGGATAGAGGTCTGCTGCTTCGATAATCGCGGGATGGGCCGGAGCTCTGTGCCTGCAGAGAGATCCCAATATACGTGAGATCACGTCTCCAATCCCATGTTTCTGTTTATCTTAATCACTGATGTAAGAAAAAGAAAATTTTGCATTTTTGGAGATGTAGATGATTGTTTGCGCGCGTAGATCATACTTTGTTTGTTGTTTGGATTCAGTACAGAAAAATTGTATTGTTGGGTATAATTCACGCCTCTCGGATATCGCGCGGTGATGCGGGGAGTGATGATCCTCTTTGCAAGTATGTGCTTAACTTGTTTTACGTGTCGCAGGACGATAATCATGGCGAAGGATGCAGTGGCTCTGTTGGATCATTTAGGTTGGAGAAAGGCTCATATCTTTGGCCACTCGATGGGTAACTCTCCCTCCGACTTTTAATTTCTTTCTTATTTCATCTTCCAAAAACTAAGGATTAACAAGTTTTTGATGTGAGAGTATTATCAAAAGCGGATCACTTACATGTTTGTACATAACATAGGGTCTATGATAGCTTCAAAGTTGGCGGCAATTGCGCCCGAGAGGGTTTTATCATTGGCTTTGCTAAATACAACTGGAGGCGGCTTCGAGTGCTTCCCAAAGGTTTAATTGCCCATCGCGAATGTTTAATTTATATGTGGATTGTTGTTCTGGTGTTTAATGTTGGATCTACATTGCGTTCGATACTATTTTGCTTCATTTTGTTGCAATAAAGCAGGCTTATTCTATTTCAGTCTTATACTAAACAGGCGCATTGCTTTCTTATTTAATAGATCGATCGCAAAACCATGTCCCTTGCATTTCGTTTTCTAAGAGCAAAGACTCCAGAACAAAGAGCTGTTATTGATCTCGAAGTCCATTATACGAAGGTTAGTGGGAATGTAGTTTGATTTTTATTTCCTGCTGGAGTAGCAGCAGATTAAAGAAAAGATAGTTTGAAATTTGTGCTTCTTAACTAATTGACAGTTGCAGTCGATTAAGTACTTCTACTCGACGTCATTTGCAGGAATATCTTGATGAACATATTGGATCGAGTACGAGAAGAAAAATTCTATATCAGGTCAGAAACTTAGACCTTGAACTAATGGCATGAACCAAGTCTCTTGGTTGTTGATGCTTTCGAATATTTCACATTATCACTTCTACAGATCATGTTTAAATGCCACTTAGCGACTTCATACTTTCTTAGGCAACTCATTTCCTTAGTGATTTAGATGTCTAATAACATTGATTCCCTCAGCGAATGCACTCATCAATTTGTACATTGACACTACAAGATCAATTTGTCAAGGACATTCGAATTTCGGAATCTACATCACTGTAGTGCATGCGTCAAGACGTAACCGTCATAACGAGCAGTCCTTTTACAAAACGCCATCGTTAAACAGTTGTTGACAATTTAAGAATGCTAGATATGCAATTCTTGTTCCCTTATAATTGGAAGAAATACCTTGTGCTGCTATATGAACCGGAAAATGCTATTTCCACTTTTGGCAGGAATACGTCAAGGGGCTTACGTCGAACGGCATGCAGTCCAGCCATGGCTTTGAAGGCCAGATTAACGCATGCTGGACGCACAAACTGACATCAACTGAACTCGACCGGATTCGTTCAGGAGGATTTTTGGTTTCTGTTATTCATGGGAGGTTCGATTACTAACTCTCTTGATCTTCCCCCATCTCACTCATGCCTACGAGTTAGAATGAATCAACTTTTTTAATTCTTATATGCTGAAAAATATTTCGCCAGGGACGACATCATTGCTCGACTATATCATGCAAGAAGGCTTGCGGAGAAGCTCTACCCTGCTGCTAGAATGGTCGAACTTCACGGGGGTCATTTAGTAAGCCATGAAAGACCTGATGAGGTAACTAATGTTGTCCCTTGAAACTGTATTTCGCCATTTTGTTTTCTCCAGAGAATCATGCTTAAGCTTCAACTAGATTAATCCGTGTTCGAGAATTCTGTAAAAATCACCGATAATTTAATTAACGCAGGTTAATCTATCTCTTGTTGAGTTGATTAAGGCATCAAAATCAAAGCTAGAACCAGAAAACTGGTCCAACATTCCTAAGAATGCCCCTGGTATGTACTGCAGTGCAATTTTGAAAAATTGTAATCTTAACTCTGCTTGAAACAAGAAGCTCTAGTAATCTTATGGTTTTCTCATAGCGGAGATCTTTAATTTGAATCAGGTTGTATGGTGCCTGGGCTGCTCGGTTCGCTGACCAAAAGGAGCGACGATGAAGTTAGTTATGTTGTATTAACATACAGCGTGCTGAGAAAGCTACAATTTACCTTGCTTTACTTTTTCGGAGCAATCCTTCTCTGCTTCGAGCATGCGAAAAAAGTCCTCAGAATTTTGAAGCCTGTTCGAGTTGCGCCCGCCATCTCCTAGGTAAAAAGAACCTGTTTGTTCTCACTATATGCGGTCCTATTTTGAGCTCCTTAATGATATCGCGATTTTCTCATTACTCCTCTCCGATATTAGAACACTTTTTTTCCAAAAATGAAAGCGAGTCAATCAAAAGCGCCTCTTTGACAACCAAGGTTCGTTTTTATCAATAGAGCTGAGACTAGCTCAGAGCTGTGCATGCCAAGGGGCGAATATCGGCTCTAGGACAATGCTCCTGCCGACACCTTGACCCAGGCTTTTACCTTAAATTCATGTTTGCGGTTTAATTGCTCGGGCTCTTTTCATAAACTCTTCTTTCTAGTTTAATTACTCTCATTCCTACTTATATTCAGAATTTGTACTTTAAGTTTACACACTTTAAACGCATTTTTAGTGTTTCTTTTCAATCAATCTGATGCTTCACTGACTCAACCACTTCTAATAGCAGTGCAAATTGGGGATGCAGCAGAAAGTAACATTGAGAACAAGGCATGAAGATCGAAAAGAGGGCGCATTTTTCCTTCATCATAATATATATATATATATATATATATGATGAGTTACAGAATGAGAGATAACATATTGTGGGCCAATGCCTGATGAAGATGTTGTGAGAGCGGCGAGAAGTGTTCGATACATATACAGAGATTTAAATGCAGGTTCTCCTGGGATGTGTTGCAGGAGCTTTTTACTCTTTTGTTGTGTCTTCTATCTTTTTTGTCAATGAGGAACACAAGAAAAACAATTCACACCCAAGTGAGGAGATGTGTAAATGCAACATGATAAACATCCTTTGCTTGTATATTTGGTTTTGTTTGTGGAAATGATTTGTCTCTTTCATGTTTTTCTTCTTCAGAACTGATTAAAATCTGTCAATATATTGCTGGTCAATAGCTACTCTTTTTTTTTTTTTTTCATTTGAGCTATTTTAGTTAGTTAAGTTGAATATTATGTCTAATTTAATAGTTCTATTAATTATTACTGTTAATTGGTTCAGTTTTATTTCATAAAAGGTGATTATAAAACCATTAATTTCATAAAATTAGCTATGGATTTGATAAAATCATCTGATATGTTTGGGTAAGACTATTTATTTCTAAAAACTAAAACTAGTTTTCACTTCTGCGTATTTGGAGGTGTGATTAATAATGATGTACTGAGCATAAAATAAGCACTTTTGACTTACTGAATATTTAGAATTGAAATTAAAATAAACTATTAAGTGTTAGCATCAACTGAGAGCTCCAGTCCAGAGGTTGATGATTTTACTATAGGATAGTGAATGGACATGTTCTCGGTAGAACAGAAGGGAAAAAGAAAATTAATAATAATAATGATAATCTCATAAATCACTTGTTAGCATAAATTAAGCACTTTTGACTTCTTAATATTGAAATAGGAATTAGCTAAACCAGTTTTTATGTTAGCTATTAGGGTGCGTTTGGTTCGCGCTATCTTTTTAAAATTTCTAGTAATCCAATAGAAATAAAAAAATATGACGGTGTTTGGCTAAACGCACTAAGTAATCTAGTTGGTAATATTAGATTTACTTGGGAATGAGATTCATCCCAAAGTACTAATCTCATTCCCTTGAGAGATGGTGGGTATCCTCATATTAATGGATTGCGGTAATCATAATATGTCTAATCTCTTTCTTTCTCCCTACCCGCCGCCGGCTAGTTGGTATTATTTTTCTTTACACTTTAACCTCATATCTCTCTCTAAACTTTTTTTTTTCTCTCTAAACTTCAACTATTTTTCTCTCTCTAAACTAAGCTCTCTTTCCCCCTCTTTTTTTAAAATCTTAACTTTCTCACTCCCTCTAATCTCGACTCTATTTCTCTTTCTCTTCCTATTTCTTTAATTATGCTCTCTCTCTCTCTCTAACCTATGTTCTCTCTCTCTTTTTTTCTAAAAAGATGTTGAAATTTTTTGTGGCATTATCTAAAATTAATTAAAGAAATAAATTAATTAATTGTATATTTTTTTGTAAACTTAAATAACATGACTAAATAATATAACCGTATGAACCAAACACAGAAATGACACATTCTTAGTAATAGGATGAATAGGAATAAGATTCTCGGACATCTTTTTATTGCTAGTAATCTTTCATAGTGCGAACCAAACACACCCTTAGTGTTATCTAATAGATTATTAATATTGATTCAGCACATAGACCCTGTATCAAAAACTCCTAAAGTTACGGTACGAGTCTCATATTTAAGCTTAGACAAAAACTTGAACTCCTGAGTTTATTATCGCACCTGAATACATGATAAATATGCATACTGTTGAAAGAATAATAGAAGAGAAAAATTCCAAATTTACTGTTTAGGAGATTTTTGCCAAAAAAAAAAAAATCTAGGCTTTTCCATATGTTGTAATGCTAGCCCTTAATTTTGGTTTTTGCAAATTTAGGCCACAATCAATTTATTACAAAATTGCTAGAATGCCCCTTCACTGACACACAATAATAATGAGAAATCAAGGACCACTTCTGAAAATATGCAGGCAAATAATGGTGGTAGATATGGAAAGAAGAATCTTGTATGCAAATATCTCATCGAAATAATATCAGTAAGTATATGAAAGAGACTAAAGATGAGTACTATAAAAAGATATTGAGATGGATCACTATAAAGCTTGATATAAGCCTCCATGTACCTTCCAATCATTAATAGTGGAAAAAATTTGACCTAACACCAATCATTGTCCATAAATTGCACAACTATGCAACCGACTCTGCGATTAGCAAATGCTTTGAAAATAAGAACTTAACAGGCGAGTAACAACTGTCCGATTAGCAGACGCCAAAAGAAAAGCTTAACAAATAAGTAACTACGACCGTCGGTATCCAGTTCACAAGAAAAAGTTACGAAATTAAGCATGATTCAGCAAGAAGACAAAGTGGTTGCAAAGAGAAGGCTGCCAGGTTCATTTAGTCAAAAATTTACTTAAAAATGAACATGGTACTTGAAGATGGTTTGTGCAGAGGAAAACAAAAAAAAAGGAACAACACCCAAATTTGGTAACATAGAGTGAATGGCATAAAACAGAAAGTGTCTAATGTGGTTGGCACAGAGCTCTGCATTGCTTGTTTTATTATCTAATAGACAGTTCAGTTAGGCATCTAACCATGTATGCGATAAATTATAAACTTCCCTTCATAACTTGGATTGTCGAAACAAAACCAAGAGTCTCAGTTTCTCTAAGCAAAATGATGTGAATCTTTCACAGTTGCTTGGACTAGTAATCATTGCACATATGCATATGCAGTTCCATGCAAGGAAAACAAGAGTTCATTCCTTGAAGGGCATTATCTTTATTTTAGGGTTTAGTCCTTAGGAAGATAGTAATTGTGAAGGATTGAATATAATGATTTCTGAGAGTGCATTGGGTGTTCAATTTACTGTTCAACCCTATATACAAACAACAGGATAAGTATTCAAATTATGAATTTAGTAAATATATCATTTACTTTTCCACTCTTTTGGTCTTCTCTGGTAAAAAATATATATATTCTGCAGGCATTAACACTAGCATAACAATGGGCTCATTATTCACTGTTTCAAACTCTTTACTAATAGGTTACTAAATTATTCTTTTTGACTCCCTAAATTATAAATTATTATATCTAAGTAGAACTCCCGGAATCTCCGAAATTGTGATGCTTTGTAATATTCCCTGGTAGCTATAGCTTCAGAATCAGCAAGATATTAATTCACCAGAAAATCTCGCAATATAGCTACGAAGCTCTATAAGACAAATAAGAAGTTTTTCAATTTTATAAATAAATTTCCTTTACACCATATGAGGGAGAAAAATGAAAAACAAAGTAAAAGGTGTTGAACAAGTTACTTGGCTTTTGCACTCTTTTTTTTTTCACGTATACGCTTCTTAATATTCATCCAAGTAACTGTACAATGACTCATCGTTCCTTGATCTGCGCCTTGTGAGCAAGGATTTGAGGAAGCCTCTGCTTTTCTTCAAGCTTTTTTCTGCCTCTTTACCATTCATATTTTCACTATACAAGGGCAATGACACTGAATGAATCTCCCCAGAATACTGCAACATAAAGATGAAATTATATTAGCTTCCGCCGAAAGCATCTCTGTTGCTGAAATTGCCAGCAAGAACTCTCCTTATAAAGGTAAAAAGATGAGATTCTGAACTAACAGTCGCAAAATAAAGAAGTTTATCTCTGGATACTTCTTACACCAAAGATTGTGAGGAAAACAAAAAAGAAAAACAAGTAAAGCATACTACGACTTAATCATTTCATATTTGCTGATTTATTGAAACCGGGCCTCAAGAAATATTTGCTTCATCTAAACACCAGGACAAATATGCAAGCGTGAAAGAAAGGGAAGTTGGCATACCGAGGGGACAAAGTTTGATGAACTTCGGACAGCTGCTCGACTTGAGAGTGATGCAGTGCGCAATAATGGATTTGCGGGTGATACTGGTGAAAGAGGTCTTTTTCCTACATACACGGCAAAGAGGATAAGAATGATTGCAAAATATAACACTCCTTCAGAGGATTTGTAACTAAGCCAATACCTTTGACAGTAGAATTCCCAACTGATGGGGACGGGGATGGTGAACGTGCCTTCCGATAGGGTGATAGAGAGCGCGACCTTTCGGATTTGGAAGTAGAATGAGGAGGAGGTTTACTGCAAGAAGAAAAAAGAAATTGAGGTGTTATAAAATGTAAAGCCAAGATTGACCAATCAAAAAATTGAAATAACTTCACTTCCTGCGACTAAACTGTGTACCTGAACAAAGGTGGCCTTTCCCTAACTGTTGAAGATATCACTGGGAAAAAATAATAATAATAATAATAATAATAATAATAATAAAGTATAATTTTGGCACTCTTTTTAAGTGTATCTATGGAATAATGGGATAGAGGTGGAAATACCAGGCTGTAGAACTAGTGGTTCACCATTCGCCTTAGGTTGCCTAGATTCTCGATAAATTGGTATTGAATGTGTCCCTAACTCGGTCATTGTGCTACCTACTGGAAGGGAAAAAAATTCAGTAAAGTAACCACATTTGCACCACCATTACTGGAGCGACTTTTCCAAAGGAAGATCACAAAGGAATAAAATTTGCCTGATAAAATGCAGTGCTTGTGAAACTTGGGAGTTTTGATGACAGGAGATTGTTGCAAACGCCCTTCACGGTCAATGTAATCTTGACAGGTCTTTATTCTCTGACAGCAGCACAACAAAGATCATATGTTGTATATTTCAGAATAACTATCATTTTATAAAACAATGTTTTGGTGGGGATCCCATCCTAGGGATAGAGATTAAGATCCTTCACAAGAACTTTAATTCTAGGTGCTATTCCCACTATGTTTCGGTTGAGGATAGTGGAGACAAACTAGAATAAATAGCTACTCAAGGGCCTATCCCTTCCAGTCTACCCACGGTTGAGGATAGAGGAGACAACCTAGAATAAATAGCTACTCAAGGGCCTATCCCTTCCAGTCTACCCACGGTTGAGGATAGAGGAGACAACCTAGAATAAATAGCTACTCAAGGGCCTATCCCTTCCAGTCTACCCAATCAAACAGAATAGTTATCCCTAGGGATAGGACTGCTATAAGCCAATTCCAGGTAGTAATTCCACTGATCCCCACTATTGCTCGGCTGGATAGTGGTAACTATTCCCACAACATATCCCAATCAAATAGTGTTTTCAAGTACTAAAAGTACCTGTTCAACACAAGAAACTCGAAGTTCGGTTCCAGAAACCTCTTCAACTCTTTCGTTGAGAAGATCATTCGCCTTATACGACACAGAGCCCAAATGATCTACAGTACTAACAAGAGCCTCGACAGTGTAATCTTTCAGACTGTCCATCATCCTGAAAGAGTTCAAGGGAAGAAGAAATTCATTTCTGGACCTCCAATTAAATAATAAGAAAGGAGCAAAATTATAAGCATACATCTGCTTTTGTTTACGGTTATTGTAAGCTAATTCAAAATATTCTGCTGCCGAATACAACTGTGACCTGAGATTCTTCAAATCCTGAAAGCATAAGACAGATTAACCTTAAAATATAAACAATTATAAGCAACGGCAGAAAAATTGCAGAAAAAGCTGCACAGAAAACACACAAAAAAAAAGATCAGAAGATATCCAACAATCGGAATTACATTCATATGGGTTCAACTTTAACTGGTACAGATATGCTGCCCGATATGAACTATATTCCCAGAAAATACAGAATCATCACAGGGCGCAATTCGCCAACTTAACTGTATTACTTTCTCTGAAATGAACTTTAACTCCATTACTAAAGTGAGTGGCAGCAAAATATTTATAAAGGAAAAATTTCTACAGGGAACCCCATCTGTCTTTGAGACACAAATGAAGAGTATTGGGAAAGGGTGAAGTCCAATTCCTACTTTCTCCAAAGAAAAGTACAACTTTACAGTTTCCTGAAGATGGGGTATAAAATTGGGTAGTAGACTAAATTTAATTGCAAAAAAAAAAAATTCAGATATTAGCATACACCTTCACTAAAACACACAATATTCTAATGAAATATTTAGAGAAATTGGAAATGTGAACATTATACAACTAGTTTTGGGAAAGGTGTAAATTGAAGGACATGGTCTTTTCCATAATTGCAACAAATGTCTCAATGTGAACCAAAATTGGATGATGCTATATATGCAAGTTCCCAAAGCCCAAATATTGCAAACACTTATTGAAGGGAAATTATATGTAAACTGGGAAATGTGAGCATAAGCACCTTGAGGCTCTCAGAGAACAGTAGGTTCTGCTGCATCACTAACTCATCAATGCTTGATTCTTCCTCATGATGGGCACATAAGGAAGATGGAGACACAGTCCCCATCGATGGACCAAAATCAGAACTTGAAGCTTCTACAGCCCTTTCCTGCAAAAAAAAAAAAAAAAACACATTTTATAGTTGGATAACACCATAGAACAACAACAAGGAAATGGCCAAATGGGTGGCACAAAAGTGAGTAAAATCTCTAAAAACTCTCTCTAAACTCCAAAACCCATTTGCCCATTTGGTTTCCTAACCTGTTAAAAGAAGGAAATCAAAGAGAGGGAGCAAAAAACAGAGATTTTGGGCTTCTTTCTGATGCCTCGAACCAAAACCCTTCCCAGTTTTCTACCTAAACGAGAGAAATGTGAACCAAAAAAGTGAGGTGGGGAAGAAGCCGAAGCTGGTGATTTTGATCTAAATGTAGGGTAATGTACAGAGAAAATGAGGTGCAGGGACACGGAGAGAGAGAGAGAGAGAGAGAGAGAGAGAGAGGCTCCTACTGAGAGGAGAAGTTTTTTTCGCTGGACCGTGGACTACAATGGACCAGTTGCAAAACTCAGTTACAGATAATAAAATTTCAAATTACAAGATGTATATCTATCTATAATGCATAAAAAGTGAATCAAAAATTCGGGGTTATTCGTTTTACACTTATTAGTTCACATTCTATTGTGTGAGTATTACTCTAGATTTTGCACTTCAATTTATTGTGTTTTAATTTTCTAATGGTTTAGAGTTTTCTAAAATAATGTAAACATAAGGATGATGCTGAACTCTTAGATTTCTAAAGATAAAAATATTTCATATAATTAATCGTTCCTAGCGTAAGTGGCAAAGAATTTGATGATTGGTATCTGAGATTTCAAATTTGAATTCTAATTAATTCACATTTCAACACGAGAAAGTCTTTTGTTATCCGATTAAATATCTCCGCTCTGTAAAAAAGTACTTTTAAAAAAAAAAAAAAAAACAAGCCATCATTATAATATATAAGTATTGTATTATTTTTAATTAGACTCCTCTTCATCTCAACATAATTATTTTGGCACAGATTCTGAGCCCTCCACCAACACCGCGTTGGATTTCAAACAAAAAGTGAAGCGGCCGAAGTGGGCTCTTTTAACAGCCGTCGTGAAAAAAGGTTACTCGGAGTTTGAAGACCCCAGTCACCCCACACCATCTTCTCAAGCGAAACTGGCGCAGCAGTGCGGCACCTTCTCTTTTCTTTTTCATTAAAAAAAATTACAAATTATTATTTAATTAATAGATCAACGCGGCAGTAGTGTTACATGCCTTGAGTGCTGCTTTTTTTTTTCTGTCTTTTTTTTGGGTCTAAACTTAATGTAGAGTCTTAAATCACACATGCCTCGTCCACAATTTGGAAACAATAATGTTATGGAGTACCGCACCAAGAGTCCTGTATAAGGTTATATATTTAACGTGTTTGGATGCCCCAAAATGATGTTCTAATATACTGATGTATTAACATTTATAATACGAAAGATTTTGATCAAAAATATATATTATATTAAATTTGCGGCCCACAAAAATATTTGTGTAATTTGCTGCTTCCCCTTTACCTTTATGTACGAAAAGATAAATAGCCAATAGCTGCTGAGACATTCAGATTTAAGGAAGATGATTTTAAGTGGAGGGATGAAACCAATCAAACCCTCAAAAAAAATTTTGTCAAAATTGTACGTTTTCTACGCATTACTTTGGTCCAAGTACAAAGAACACGCAGAAGCAGCAATCACGTGAACGCTCCGGAAAAATATCAATGCTTGCTATAGTGGTTCAAAGTTACAACTGCACCAGCAGATTCCTCCGATCCAGATGCATGTCGACTTTCGCATGAACTAGATGTCACAAAATTCACACGCGCGCTATGTAATTATGGGGAGAGTAAGAGTGAAAACATCCAAACTATGAAGGTATTTCATTTTGATCCTTTCATATGGGTATCGAAGAAATTATTTCGCTCCATAACTTAATGTTTACTCGCTGATTCAATCTAAGAAATGCTTTGGACCCCTCGACAAACACATGCAGCACCTTTGAGCTGTGTGTCCGAACTAATCAACAATTTTTATATGATAAGCATCAACAACACATTGATAATGTATAAACAAAAATAGCATTCTACAAAGCCTATAACAGTACTCAGCTAGAAGCTTCGTATCAAGAGATCATGATGACACGTCGGATTTCCGCTATGTAATATCACATAAATCAACAGCATGGCATCATTGAATCATCTTTTTTTTTGAGAAAGAAGTAGCGCGCTACCTACTTATTTCATTAAGCAAAATGCACTAAGCGTACAGTATGGAACCAACCAGCTAGGGCCTCCAAAAAGAGCTACAACAAAAAGGCAAAGCAGGAAGAAAATGAATCATCATATGCAAACAGTTCTAAAATTGTTAATAGAGCAAAAGATTTACAAAACAAGAAAGTCGCCTACCAATAATCAGTTTACAATAAGACTCGCACTTAACTTAAGACAGTTATGCTGGCACATAACCGGGTCAGACATGAAACCAAGAAGGGCATGCATACCCTCTTTTCTAGAAAAAATTATATTAACTTAATTTTAACATCTTTGCTTGTACAAAAGGTTTTAAACACATTTCAGTTCTCATGCACTGGCACTGACACCGACGCTACCATGGTGAAATTTATCATTTCCGATACTATGTAATGCCTTTCAGAAACGATCTTGTCACTGGCAAACTTAAAAAGAGCCTACAGTTGTTCCACTTAAAGTTGTAAATCTAATCTGCAAAACTATATTCTGGCTTTCTTCAAACATCTTGATCTTCAGCTGAGAAATTTAATTAGTACGGAACAATGAAAATTACAGATCAAAACATAATGGATCGATCATAAAGGGGAGGATATCACCTTCCAAAAGAGAGTCGGCAAATCAAGTAGAACCCGATTCACTCAGAACAAAGGCCTGAATAAGACTCTGGGCAGCATGCGTCTGCTCAGGAGTTCCAGATATTATGATCACAGTCTCTGTAGCTTCAGGTCTAGGTTCAGTTATAGAAATTTTAGCTTCTGAGATCTGAAAAAGGAGAAGAAGTCAATCACTAAATTTTAGACGTGCCTAAAACTTAAAAATAAATTTAAAGCAAACCTCACGAATCCGTCGCAAACATCCTCCATCCTCCCCATATAAGGAAGGTACAAGAGATCGGGGAACAACAACATCCACAGTTGTATTGGTAATTACAGGCGGCTGATTGGCACTGCATAGAAAATGATGAATTATGCAACAAAGAGGAACTCAATGAACATCCGACAGAAGAAAAGGGCTTTAAAATATTAAAAGATTGTGGGGGCAAGAATCTAACCCACTAAATCCACCCATTCTTCTTTGAGGTCCTCCTGGGTAGTCAGGTGGAGGCATGGGACCACCTTCCCTCATACCCTATTATTCAAAAAGGAAAGAAATTTGTACAGCAAGTAATTTCAAAAAGCGGCGAGTACTATGGTAAAAACTTCAAAACACACCGAAGATACCAATTCTAATTATTGAAAATAGATAAAGCCACGTTTTCAAAATTCCAACGTCAAATTATACAAGAACCGATGAAATGCATTTTCAGGCCAATGAATATCCTAATCTATTTTACATATTAATAAGAGTTACCAGAAGAACCATAATACATCCATTCCTGAAAGCTGAAGAGCTAGAAGATACATAAAGCATATGTAATTCACTTCTAAATTAATTCTTAAGCGCTAAATTACAGCATCAATTTGTAAAGCATCTTTAATATCTAGAAAGAGAAGTGAAATCATAAAAATTCAAACTTCCACTAGGCTAGGCCCTATAGAATATTGACTTTCCAATAACCTTTTCAAGCTTTTATAGTTAGTAAAGATTCAGAAATTTGTTTAGCAAAGAACAATATTTCTGCAAAAGTTACATTTGCACCACAAAATGAAGCTCTGTTTATAACGCCAAGGTAGGGAAAAAATGTACAACCCTTATCCCAGTGGCCAGTATAGAGAATCTTGAAATGGGTATCAGAGCAAAAAATTTTGATTTTACTATCTACTAAAAGAGAATCTGTCAAGATGCAGAATACTTTGATAGCTTACAGATATTCAGTCTAAAACAGTTAGAAATACCTAAGGACCGGTGGAAAGGCAATTATACTGGCATTTAGTTAGTAAAATCAAAATTGTTAAAGTTTAAGCTACCCATTTCAAAACATGCTTTAGTTTGGGTAAGCTCTGTATATTTCTAACACACCAAAATATAATGCCCCAAGAGGCAACAGGAACTGCTTGTAAATAATCTTAGGAAAGAGATGTCTGTTACCTGTGGCGGCCAAGGTCCTGACCTTTCAACACCATGAGGAACGCCTGGGCTGTGTATCATATTGCCAAATATAGGCCTCTCATCAAAAGGACGGCCAAAAGGATCCTTCTGAAAAGGGGGCATATTGGGGTACCTAGGGGGTGAAAATTCCCGTCTTCCCATGAATGGACCGAAAGGAGGCACTTGCTCGCCAAAATTATTAGGATTCGAAGCACGAAATTTTTCACGAAACAAATGATGCCTAAGCCTAGTCGTGATCTGCACAAGAGCTTCTTGAACAACCTCAAATTCACCGTTAACCTACAAAGGGAAGATTCAAAAATCAATGTTTCCCTTCGGTATGACACAGATTGAAGCAGATTTTGAGAAACATTTTTCTATAGCAAAAAAAATATGTAAAAGAATAGAAAGCACACCTGAACCACTTCATCATTATCCTGCACGCCTATTGGTATTTGATCTTTACCCAAAATTCGAATGTGAGCCCCTGAAAGTTTCCTCATTTCAGCTATTACAGAACCTCCTTTACCAAGGAGACAGCCAGTTTGATGGGATGCAACCAGAACCCTAGTTGTCACATTGCTCTCTTTTTTATCATGCACAGCCATCAGAAGTCTGCGTTGTACAAGAAGAACTGCATTCTGTGGTGGAGAGATCCTATCACTCGGGTGCTACAACATACAAGATGTAACCAATCAAATTAGTGAACCTTGCTTGTTGAATGAAATAATTGTGAAACTGTAGATGTTGGCAACCAGTCAAAGACCTATCACAAATGGTTCAAATGGAACGCACAATAGAAGTGGTTTTTCATTGCACGAGATTCATGCCAAACAACAGGCTAACAGTAGCTAAAAGACATACAGAATCAAAGACAAGTACATTTCCACCAAATTAGATAACGAGGACAAGAAGTAACATAATCACTGTTGTTAATTTACATAGGCATCAATTATACTCTAAATAAAGATAATTGGAAATTTTTGTTTCTTTTCCTGAAAGAAGCTTAACCATGCACCTAGGCGACTGAAAAATAATGTCGGAGCATTATCGCAGCCCCACGTACTATCAATGCATAGATTACTAAAGAAGGCTAAAAATAATGTAGGAGCATACCACAGGCCCAGATATTACAATAATGCGATCCTCCGACTCTGGAGTTGTCTCAAGAACTTTTATTTCACAACCCGTTTCATGTTGAAGATTCTTAATAACACTGCCACCCTTGCCAATTACACCGCCAACCTTAACATTGGAACATAATAACCTATAAACAATTATCTCTGGAGGAACTTCATGTGGGCCCGACACAACACTTTCATGGAACTTGGGGAATGGTGGAGCAACATTTGAACGGTAATCAACAGCATCAAATGACCTGTTGGGAAAAGGCGGTCCTTGAAAAGGGAGGTGATAATTTGCTGGCGGGCCTTCTGGCCTTTGACCCAACGGGTGGGAGAACGAGCCAGGTTGATTCAGAATAAACGAATCACGCTCTCGAGGGGGGTTGTCCAAAAGTTGCTGACCAACTAAATGAAGTGCTTTCCTCACAGAGTCCATCCCTCCAGTGATCTGAAAATCAGAAAGATGCAATAGAAAATTTCCAGCATCACTAAACAACAGTGTTGGATTCAAATAAATGGTGCCATTATGTATGAGTCTAAAAAAGTAAACATACAAGAATAAAAGAGATAAGTAAACAAATCAGTAAGATCTGAACCATGACGCACCTTAATTTCTTTTAATTTCAGATATTTTCATCAAACACAACTAGATGTTAGATCTTTTCAAAACTCATCAAAAGAAGTCATTCCACACTCTGCTAAGTAGCAGAGTATTCTGTTAACTTACAGAATATTTTGTTAGGAGTTATGAAATCAAACATTCTACAAGCTTAGGCTACTTAGGTTGTACAATCAAAAATTTTAAAACTTTAGATTTCAAAATTTACTATAGTTTAGGGCCTTTAGGCATCTTTATGACTTTACCAAAAAATTAACATGAGCAATAGTAAGAAAAATATCTTACCTGGACTATCTCATCATTCCAGGAGGCACATAGAGGAAGCTTATCCTTGGGAAGTACTCTGATATGAGCCCCAGTATCAGCCGACATCTGCTTAATTACACTTCCGCCTTTTCCTAAAAGGCGGCCTACTTGGCCGGATAACACTAATAATCTCAGAGAAACAGGATGACTGGACTTCTCACTTTCTCCTTCATCTCCACCAGATTTATCTTCTTCCATTTCAACGATCCTCTCAAAGACAAGCAAAAGAGCCTTCAATACCGATGGTGTTACCTTTTCTGGCTTTGAACCCTCGACAGCTGATTCCTCTTTGCCTTCATTTTTCTCAACACTTTCCTTTTCATTATCATTATCATCATCATCAGCAGCAGCAGCATCAGCATCATTATCATTATCCTTATCGTTGTCTGCTGCAGTCTGTTCATTCTTTTCATTCTCCTTACTCTGCTTATGACTAACATCCATGTCTTTCTCTTTCTCTTTCTCATAACTGGTTATAATAACAACTCGCTCATCACAGCCAGGTATATTTTCCTCCAGTTTGATCTTTGCACCAGTCTCTTGCCGTATTTTTGCTACAATACTGCCGCCTTTGCCTATCAAACCTCCAGTCTTTGATGAAGGGCAAAGAATTCGAAACATAGGAGCCCATGGTAGTACTTTGAACTGACCCTGCTGAGATGTAGCGGGTGTAGTCTTTTGCCACTTTCCCCTTCCATACGGTTCTGAAGGGTTCCTTTCGAAAGGCCGCTTCGAAGGCGTAACTTGAGAAGTCATACCTCCTCCACTCTGTGTGAATAGCCACAATAGATAACATCAAGCAACAGAAGAAAGGGTCACCAACTTATAATGAAGCTAAAAGGAACTATACAAAGCAAGTATTGTGAGCAATCATTTTACGACAGAAAACAACAAAATTGACCAGACCCACCACAAAACGAAGTACATTTATAACCGTCTATGAATGTCAATTTAATCCACATTCTAAGTTTCTAACTGATTGTAGAGTAAAGTTCACTCGCGCAAACAATCACAAATATACAACTCCACTGTAACATTAGATTCATGCAACCGCTCCATAAGAACAAAACCGAATTTGATCCTCCCTACATCCTTAATCATTCAAAACGTTGAACCGTTTAGCTATGTCCAGCCTATAAAACATTTCACTGAATCTAGCCACATACAATTCAACCACATTCCAATTGATGAAGATGGAACAACCTATACAAAACAAGCATCGTCCGCAATCGTTTATGACCGGAAAACAACTAAATCCCCGCGATCCGCCGCATAAAAGTGCACACATAACCGACAGCGTCTCCAACTATAATGTGACAGTAACTACAAAACATTAACTTGTTGAGGAAACCAACATCAGGAGAAGGAAAAGTTAAGGGGGAAAGGATGCTTGAGGCATCAGCAATGCGAAAACCCTAGTCTCTACAGAGAGATTAGATGTGATAGGAGAGGAGAGGGGGGAAGATGATGACCTCAAGGAAGGAGAGGAGCGTTTCTTCTTCGTCTTCGTCTTCTTCGGAGAAACCCTAGAAAGGGAGGGGGAGAAGGGAGAGGTGGTGAGAGGGAGCGCGCGAGTGGAGCAGGTGTCGGGGAACCCCCACTCGCAGGGGCGGAGAGGTTTTATGCCGTTTAGGGCGCAGGTGCGCCACACCGCCGATATAAGGCAAGGGGGACGGATCACATAGGGAGAAATTATTGGCTGCACCGGTGCATTCTTGCACGTTTTACACCGACTTTTTATTACTCTCCATTATTTTACCGCGTATTTATTAACCCGTCCATATTTCGATCAGAGTGAAGGATTGTGTTATATCGGACGGTTGAGATTAATACATGTGATGAATTGAAGACCGGTCTGCGAGATACATGGTGCACCGCGTGTAGATAACTGTCACCGACTTTCGTCATCTCGGGGTAGTAGGCTTGAAATTAAAAATAAAATATAAAAAAAAGGTGGGGTCAGATATTTCGAGGTACTCGTGAATGGGGAGTATAATGTCATTTTCTCCTTGTAGGTTTGGCGTGCATAGCGCATACTAGGGAGCCATTACTTGTTCGGCTTAAAATAAGTTCGATATTACCGAGCGTTCCTAAAGCAAGTGGTAAAAAATTTAATGATTGATATTCGAGATCCAAATTTGAATTCTAGTTGATTTTTTTTGAAAAATAGATAGCAAGCTATCTGCTTCATTCATTAAGCAAAATAAACTAAGCGTACAAAATGGAAGCAGCCAGGGCCTCCAAAAGAACATGCAAAAAAGGATGAAATAAAATTGAAAGGCAGGAAGAAAACAAAAAGAACGAAACGGGTAGCGTGCTACCTATCTCTCTCAAAATGTGAATTCTAGTTGATTCACATTTTCAGTTAAATTTATTTCTAAATGAAATAAACGAAACGGGTAGCGTGCTACCTATCTCTCTCAAAATAAGTTCAATATTAAATTTTTTATTTAATAAACGAATTAAACATGAGTTAAATTTTTTAGCATGTCAACGAGTCGGGGTCAATTTGATCATGATCAGATCGATAACAGCTCGAATGCATATATTTTATATTTATATATATAAATAATTAATTAATTTTTAGCTTAATTTAAATATAAAATCTAACTCAATTATAAAAATATTATTTATATGTAAAGTTTCAACTATTAGATCAAGACCAAAAAAATAAGATCTCACAAATTTATTTTCTATATGTATTCTTCATAATTTTTTAAATTTGTTGTTCATGAGCTAACTCGTGTTCGGCTTGTGTTAACACGAGCTAAATTTTTCGGCTTGATACTTTAATGAATCAATTCGTGTTCGGCTCATTTATAAAACGAGTCGACCTCAACTCATGCGTGTTCGGCTTGTTGACACTCCTAGTGCATACCATTTGGAAGGGTGTTTTTTTATTATTATTATTCATCTGCAGCATTTTATTATTCTAGGAAAAAGAATTATGAAACAATCTTATTATTCACTAAATTTGTTTTCAAAAAAATCTGGCATGAAGAAGGTATAGATGGTAAAAATACTATATTTTACTATATAAACATTTTACAAAAAGATAGCACTTTATTATCTTTTACAATTGCAGGTTTTTACAGGAAAAATAAAAATAGAGTGAAAGAGGGTATAGCACCATTGCACAATCATTCGCATACAAAAGCACTTGAACGCAAGGATTTTTTTCCCATATTTTAAAATTTGTTTAGGATAATTTACACCACTAGTTTTTTAAATCTTTACAAATTTTTCATTTTGACCGGCAACCTTCTAATTTTTGATGTTAAATTAATTACTTCAACATGTAACGCCCCCAATAGTCTCACATCGGATGGGATACTGATTCCGATCAGTTTATATGAGGCCTACACGCTAGTAATAATAACTGGGCTTAAGCATTTTGGGCCGGTGGTTTGGGCCCAACGAGTTATTGTTGCTAGCGGATCCGGTCGTTGTAATTGGTATCAGAGGCAAATACCAGCCGAAAGTGTGAGAACTAAGTGCTGTGCGGGACAAAGTGCTACACCAATGGGTTTGGTGGGAGCCACCTCTAGAATCTCACATCGCCTGGTAATGGTTCTGATCTGTCTGTCTGTGATTTGGTTTGGATCCGACGAGAACGTTAGGGTCTAAACAGGGTGAGTTTGTAACGCCCCCATAGTCCCTAAACAAAGAAATTTCAAATTACCGCACTCGAACTATTAGATATCAAATATGGACCGAAATGGTGTTTGCTAATTGAGCCTCATCACAGGTTGTCACTGTCAAAGAGGCTTAACACTCCGTTTCTCAGTTGCTAGATCAATGTTCAATAAATTTTATATGCTACGGTTCACAAATTTTTATCTAAGATACGCATTTTTTCATGTCAGCATAAATTATTTATTTTATATTTATTCCACTTAATTATCCTTCTTGAAAAATAAGAATAAGACAATAAAGACCATTTGAAATCTATTTTGTTGGAAATAATAGGCAGCGAAAACTTACAAACCGGATAGCAAACGTATCCGGAAACTGGAATCAGATCGAGTTGCTCGTTTTACAAGCCTTCTTGGATCGTCCTTGTCTTGATGCTTCTGGATCTCCCACGTTTCTCGTCTTCTTCCACGCGTACGCCTTACGTCACGGATGTGAATCGGAGAGGGCTACCAGAGTCCTCTCCTATACCCACGCTCTAAAACCCCGGGAATATAGGTGGAAATCCCAGAGAGGAAGAGGAGAGAGAAGAAGGAAGATTTTGTGGATTATCGAATTAGATCGTATTTTTTTTTCGTCGTTCCTACGGGAGAAAATGGGGGCGTATATATAGAATAACGGAACCCCTAAATATCCTGAATCTCACTAGGATTAGGATTGGGATATTTATTAACATATAATAAATATTCATTATAAGATATGTTTCTTAACCGATAAAAAACATATAATTTATACTTATCCTAAATTTATTAGGATAAATCATGATCCACATCTTATGTGGATCGGGTTTAATCATAACCCGCCAATGTGGACAAATCATATGGCAACATATTTGAAATCCAGGTCGTCTTTGTAACCATGAACATTCTGTCACCATCTATTGTCAATGAAAAAAATTAAAAACATTATAATCATGTTGGTAAGTTTCTCTATGCATCCCACTGAAATTGTTAACCGAACCTGACAAAGAAAAAGAGATACAAATATTTTCTCTTCCTTATGATTATCTTTTACGCGTCATCATAATTTTTTTTTATAGAAAATAAAGAGTAAGATGAATTTATATTGTATTCAACACTTCAAATTAAGTCAATCAGCGTATGTTACTGTCATTTGCGCTAAAAAAAATTGAGAAAGAGGAGAGGACTTCTCGCATGATAGTATCTCGTCAAAGGAAAATATGAAAATAAAAAAAATGAGGGAAAGAGAAGAAGAGAGAATTTGAGGGGAGAGACAAGGGAGCAAAAGAAAGAAGATAAAAGTCGATAAACCATAAAAAGATAGTTTGGCAGTAAGAAAAAAGGCAACAAAAACTATAAAAAAATTTAAAGATTTTCAAGATTATTTTGTTTGACTTTCTATCTTATTAGAATAAATGTATTATTTGTACGCGATGCATTGACATATTTGAGTTTCACAAATCTATATATTGAATGTTCATTCACCTCATTTGTCTAGTCCAACTGTTTAATTTTTAAAAAAATTATACTTTAATAATGATTCAGATTAATATATATTCAGTATACGATATACAAAAACATCATTGGAAAGCAATAATATTTTTTCTAAACAAAACAAAGACTAAAACACAAAGCTTTTAAAAGCAAAACTATTGAATATCTAAAATCTAAAAGTTTAATAATCAAACCGAAACTTTTTGATTAAAAATGTGCCTCTAAAATTTGAAAAGCATCAATATGCAAAACCCCCCTTCTTTGTTCCTTAATTTTTTTAAAAAAATTATTTTTAAATGATACTCCAGTACCGTGCCCGAGATGAGCTTTCACAACTTTTTCATTTTTCTATTTACCGTTCGAAGCTGTGGGAAAAAACCCTTTCACTCCCCCCTCCTCCTCTCTCTCCCTTCTCTCTCTCTCTCGTTTGAAGGAAAGGAAACCCTACCCGGTAGGGAAAACTCGCGTTCTCTAAGTCGGAGAGTTCCTCTTCTCTCTCCCGTCCACTTTCACTGCCATTTCCCCGATTGTGGTGTAGTGTAGTGTAGTTCCGACAGAGAAAAAAAACCCTAGCGGGAGGGAAATAATGGACGTGCCGGCGGAAACCCTAGACGCGCTGTCGGGGTGGTTCCTGCAGTCCCTGTCCCCGGACGCGTCGGTGCGGCGGGCGGCGGAGTCGTCGCTGGCGGCGGCGGCGTCGGCCCCGGGGTTCCCGCTGGCGCTGCTGCGGCTGGCGTCCCTCCCGTCCGCGACCGCAGGTGCCCGCTGGCGGCCGCGCGTCACTTCAAGAACCTCCTCCGGTCCCGCTGGTCCCCGGACGCCGACAACCCGCTCCCCGGCCCCGACCGGGAGCTGATCAAGTCCCTCCTCCTCCCCCTCCTCCTCGACTCCCCCGACCGCCTCCGCCCCCTCCTCTCCGACTCCCTCGCCCTCGCCTCCGCCGCCGACTTCCCCGCCCGCTGGCCCTCCCTCCTCCCCAACCTTGTCTCCGCCCTCTCCGCCGCCTCCGCCGACGCCGACTTCCCCCGCGCCAACGCCGTCCTCTCCGCCGCCCACTCCCTCTTCCTCAAGTTCCGCCACTCCTTCGACACCCCCGCCCTCCGCCTCGACCTCAAGTACTGCCTCGACCTCTTCGCCGCCCCCCTCCTCGACGCCTTCCTCCGCACCTCCCGCCTCATCTCCTCCTCCCTCCCCTCCTCCCCCGCCGCCCTCCGCCCGCTCTTCGAGTCCCAGCGCCTCTGCTGCGAGATCTTCCACTCCCTCAACGCCATCGAGCTCCCCGAGTTCTTCGAGGACCACATGCGCGAGTGGATGACCGAGTTCCGCGCCTACCTCACCGCCGCCTACCCCCCCGCCGTCGAGGCCGACGGCACCGTCGACGCCCTCCGCGCCGCCATCTGCGAGAACCTCCAGCTCTACATGGAGAAGAACGAGGAGGAGTTCAAGGACTACCTCAAGGACTTCGCCTCCGCCGTCTGGGGACTGCTGATGACGTCGTCCGCCTCCCCCTCCCGCGACCACCTCACCGTCACCGCCATCAAGTTCCTGACCACCGTCAGCACCAGCGTCCACCACTCGCTGTTCGGGAGCCCCGACGTGCTGCAGCAGATCTGCACCAGCATCGTCTTCCCGAACATCCGGCTCCGCGATGAGGACGAGGAGCTCTTCGAGATGAACTACGTCGAGTACATCCGGCGTGATATCGAGGGCAGCGATGTCGACACCTTGCGGCGGATTGCTTGCGAGCTTTTGAAAGGGATTGCGTCGAACTACAGGGAGCAGGTGACTGCGCTCGTCTCCGCACAGATTCAGGCAATGCTGGCCTCGTTTGCGGCCAACCCTACCGAGAACTGGAAGGAGAAGGACGCAGCTATTTACCTAGCGGTCACGCTCACCCCCAAGCAGACCGGGTCGGGCGGCGCTCCGGCCTACCTCGTCGATGTGGAGAGCTTCTTCACATCTGTGATCGTGCCCGAGCTGCAGGGGCCGGACCCAAATGCAACTCCCATGCTGAAGGCCGGGGCGCTCAAATTCTTTACCGTGTTCCGGGACAAGATCCCGAAGAGCGCAGCACTGGCCTTGCTGCCGAGTGTTATAAGGTTCCTCGCCTCGGAATCCAATGTGGTCCACTCCTATGCTGCGAATTGCATCGAAAAGCTGCTTCTGGTGAAGGACAGAGCACCCGCTGTTGTGCCCGGATCGAATGCCGTCCCCACCGCCCCACGGTACACCGCCTCAGATATTAACCCTGTTGTCCCTCAGGTAATTACTGGCCTATTTAATGCTCTGCAGTTCCCAGAATCTCAGGAAAACCCGTATATTATGAAGTGCATGATGAGGGTCCTTGGGGTAGCTAATCTTGGCGGCGAGGTTGCCGCGAGCTGTGTTTCAAGCCTAGCATCGGTCCTGGTTGAAGTATGCAAGAACCCGAAGAATCCCACCTTTAACCACTACTTGTTCGAGGCGATCGCTGCCGTCGTTGGACGGTCTGGCGAGCAGGACCCATCGTTGCTCCCGATGTTTGAGATGAGCCTTTTCCCAGTTCTTCAAAAGATTTTAGTTGAGGACATTGCGGAGTTCTGGCCATATGCCTTTCAGATATTCGCTCAGCTTATCGAATTGAGCAAGCCACCTATCTCGGGTAACTACATGCAGCTTTTCCAAGTGCTTCTTTCACCAGATTCGTGGAAGAGGTCGGCAAGTGCTCCTGCATTAGTTCGCTTGCTGCAGGCCTACCTGCAAAAGGTCCCCAATGAGCTGAACAACGAGGGGCGGCTGCTTCAAGTCCTTGATATATTCAGCCGGCTGGTCTCTGTCCCGAGTACAGAAGAATTGGGTTTCTTTGTGCTTAACACGGTGGTTGAGAATCTTAACTATGATATGATCACACCTCACATTAAAAACATTTGGGCTGCGCTCTTCACTCGTCTGCAGAATCGGCGAACTGTGAAGTTTGTGAATTCGTTGGTGATTTTCATGTCGCTGGTTTTGGTCAAGCACAGGCCAGACGTTCTTGTGGACTCTGTTAATGCGGTTCAACCTAATATATTTCCTGTGATCCTTCTACAATTCTGGATTCCTAATCTGAAGCTGATTTCTGGTTCAGTTGAAGTGAAGCTGACGGCTGTTGCTTCGACAAGATTGATTTGTGAGTCTCCGAGCCTGTTAGAGGCTTCAGCAGCTGAGCTTTGGGGTAAAATGCTAGATGGTATTATTACTCTGCTGACCAAATCGGACAAGTTTGGAGCAGAAGTAGAAGATGATGTGCTAGATATTCATGAAACTGTAGGCTATTCTGTCTCTTTTGCCCGCCTACACTATGCTGGGAAGAGGGAGGATGATCCTCTCAAGGAAATTAGGGATCCGAAGCATTTTTTGGTTACATCTTTGGCCAGGCTTTCTGCACAGTCTCCAGGGAGATTTCCGGCTGTCATTGAGAAGTATGTTGACCCGGCTAATCAGAACACACTTCTTCAGCTTTGTGCCACTTATAATAGTACAATTGTCTAGGGTAAGCAGCTATATCTGAATGCTTGTGGTCTTCCCTGTTTTGAGGGTAATCCATGCTTGTTTCATTGCTTATTTTAGGAATTTATTATTTTGTTGGCTATTCAATCTTTCACTATTATCTGAATGCGTTAATTAACTTAATTTATCTTGCTTAATGTCCTACGGAGATATAATAGAATTGCAGGCAAAGTATTGTTCTCGCAATTTACGTGTTCCTATCATATCTAAGTTTAAATGAATTTGTATATCTGAAATGGCAAATACTATGAGAGTATGTTGAAATATTGTGACTCTGGATTTCTCATTGTCCATGCTAGAGGAATTCATTCATTGAGGAAATTAATAGAATTTTATCACCTATTGGTACTTTATGCTCTTACTTTAGCCAACATTTGTTTTAGAAACTACATCTTTCCCCAGGGCTTGTAATTCACAAAATCTTGGCATATGCTATATTTTGTTATTTTTTCCTTTTTTTTGTTGTAGTGGACCGCTAGGCCTTGTAACATTTGCTTTTTATTGGATTTTTTCTTGAAAAAAAGTATATGCGAACAATATTGCTTACATGGTGCTTTTTTTTCAGACAGTGGATTACAAAAGGACTTAATTGTTGTGCATAACACACAGCTAAATTGTTACACTATGAGGACAATTGAAATCAAGGCCAACCTTTAGGGACTACATTTTAGTTAGCCTTATCTCTTTAGATATTACTTCACATAGCTTTTGGTGAAACATTCAAGTTTAAAATTTATAGCTATAGTTATCTCCCTTGAAGGATTTGACAATGCTTGGAGTTGTAACATCTTCTTCCTGTTAACTTTAACAACATTCAATTTCCATGTAGTTTATATTATCACTTTTTTTTATAAAAGTATATATTATCATTTGATGTTGCTAAATTGCTTATGAACATTTATCATAGTGTGGTTGTAAATTATGGTGTGTATGATAAAACAACGGAAACAACCTGGTCATAGTAATTAGTTTGGATTGACTTCACTTGATCACAACATTTAGCTTTTCTGGTAATTTTCCTTAGACTTTAAGATGAATTTTCTACATGTTACTGTTGGAGCGAACATCTCTTCTACATTTGCATCCATAAGAGATCTGCTGTGCATCTTTAAATATCAGTCAGTTGCCTGGGAGTCATATCTCTTTTTTCGCCCCCCTGAACCAGTTGCAATTTGAACCTAGATAATGTGGGGTTGCTGGTAATATAGGAACTGAGTATTGTTTTGATTCTATTTGTACAAGATTGTTAATTAAATTGAAGGCAAAAACCACTAACATATCGAAATGTGATATGTGCACCAGAATACTCCCATACAGTACTGTAACGTCTCCAAATTGGCCTGATGTACAAACTTTGCAGTGAGGTCATATAGGAATTAGGAATTTACTGATTTTCCTATTGGTACCACTGTATAGGTAGATATAAACAAGTTAGGCATTATATGTAGATGATTTGCTTCCTAAACACATAGAAAAACAGAAATATATTTTGTTTGTTGTTCTTTGATGTATCATAGTTGTTATATTTGTTTGTTGAATTAGCACATCCGACACTGCAACATGATCCTTCTTCTGTCATGTTAGTATCCTCTTTAGTAATGTTAATGCGTATTGGGTACCTGATTATGTGTTGCATGTGCACATGCACCTGCAGTGTATCTTAATTCCCGCATACTGTGGTTGTCTTTCTCAGAAATTTTGGGCTTCGGCTATTAATCTGCTCCATTGGAAGAAGAAGAAGAAGAAGAAGAAGAAGAGGGGGGGGGGGTGAGGTTGAGTTTTGTAGTTTTATGTCAGTCTGTTGCTTCAGTGCAGAAGGATAGACAAGAACAGTAATATTTTTTGTCTTGAAAGTGATAACATGCATTACTTGATAACAGTGGACATTCACTTAATTTTCACTTCTATGTAGATGATTTGATTCATCTTGAAAATTTACATGGTTTGAGATCTAAAATCAAGTAAATGAAAAGATGATTTTACTTATAAGGTCATGGGTACATTGTAGGCTTGCAAAAGATGAGATACCCCTCAACTTGCACAGATTCTCTGTCCTGGTCAAATGAGAGGATGCAAAAGAAGCACTGCAATTTGTTTAGAACATGGCATGCTTAAAAGTTGATTT
>NC_033625.1:2926658-3013424 GCF_001540865.1 Ananas comosus | reverse complement strand
AGACTCGTCTCCTTCTCACAGCAAACCCTAACATCACGTGCTTTTTCGTTCCGGTCCCTCTTTTCCCGCTCCGAGACCGAGGGTTTTACTCCCTGGTCCCTACTCGCCTCGTCTCCTCTCCTCTCCTCTCCTCCCACTGAGCTCCTACGGTTAGGGTTTCCTTTAGCTTTCGGAGGATCCATTCCCTCGGCAGAGGAGATGATGTACGGGGAGCGCCCTCCGCAGCCGCAGCAGCCGCCGCCGCCTCAGCAGCGGCGGCGCGACGACTCGCTTCTCCAGCAGCAGGACGGCATCCAGAGCGCCATCGCGCACTGCAAGCGCTCGCTCAACTCCGCCAGAGGTATTATTACCCACCGCGCGGCGGTTCCCGTCTCCACTCCTTAAATTTTAAAATTTTAAATTGTGCAGAGTAATTTATTAAAACGGTAATTTTGGCGATCCCTCATAATTTATAGGTTCGGAGTCGCCGTTGGTGCGGTCGATGAGCGATCCAGGCGAGGGAAGATCGGAGATCATCGAAAACGGCTCTGATTGATGGATAATATTTAGGGAAGCAATAGTTGAGACTTGAGAGAGAATGAGAGAGAGCTTTTCTCCTTCCTCTGTTCAGTTGCAGTTTTTTTTTTTTTTTTTTTTTTTTTTTTTTTTTTTTTTTTTTTTTTTTTTTTTTTTTTTGCCTTACTCCCTTTGCTTACTTATATATTAGTTATTAATTATATATATACATGCTCTGTAACTAATTACATCCCTATCCGAGAGAAGTAGAATCTAGTATCCTCCGCCGTTGAATCCTTGCCCAAATAGATCACCACCGTCCAAACAACATGACCAGTGCTGCAGCAGTGTTTCATCCTGAGAAAGTCCCTTTCGAAGAAGCTTTCGCAAAGCGGCGTTAATGTAGGAAAGCGGCTTACTGACAATCCCTTTTTCAGCCATGAACCGTTGAATCGTGGTGTGTTTCTTTTTTTTCTTTTTTTAATTTCTCTCCTCGATTCCCGTGAATTTTCCGATCAATATTATTAGAAATAGCAGGCGAAAACTTGGATCAGAGCCTGGGGAGGGCAATGGACGGTGGAGATTGACCCGAGTAATCACTGCTACGCGTGCGCTCGCCCCGTGTCCATGTCCAGTGCTTTTGCTCTCTCTAATCTCTATCCGTTGAGTGTGGGTACGAAGGAGATGCAATTTGTCTGGGTGAGCTTTAGTTGCTGCATGGGACTGGGCACCGCACACGTTAGAAAAGAAAAGAACAGAAAAAGAAAAAGAAAAGAAGAGAAAAGAAAAAGAAAACCAAAATTGGAGCCGTATCTGGTGCGGGACAGAGTACGTGTCGTCAGGCACTAATAAGTTCGGTACTAACGCACCCACCACACGAATCCAAAGCTCCTCTCTCTCTCTCTCTCTCTCTCTCTCTCTCTCTCTCTCTCTCTCTCTCTCCACACTCTAGAGTGAGACAGAGAAAATTAATTATAGTACGTAAATGCTTGTGCGTACTAAAATAAGAGATTCTATTATTTGCTTTACCTTATCGTTTGCGTTATTAAATTCAATAATTTATTATCAATACCATGTAGGTGCCCGTTACTGTCATCTATCGGTCAACCACTGAACCAGATAATTAATGAACTTCTAGAAATACTTTTTTAGGTGACGATTATTTTATGTTGAACTAATTACAACTTATAGGTTTGGAATGCTTTTAGAAGTATTAAATTATTTGTGCTTATAAATTTTAAATCCACCGGCCAAATTTTTTTACCATCAGGTCAAAAATCAATAATAGCATCTAGTAAGTAATTTAGCGATTTTAAAAGTATTCTATATATTTCGGCTCCTGATAACACCTAGCCAAAGGTTATTATTTTGCGGAAAAGTACATAACCAAGGAAAAGTATTTTCTCCACTTGCAAGTTTTGATATTCTTTTTTCCATAAACTGACACGCCCAAATCCGAATTAAACATCTGACACATCTTTTCAATCTTTTCAAAATAAATTCCTCATATATATTAATACACAAACTCAGAGGACTCAATGCTATTGGTTGGATACATTACTCACATGAAATTCCTTAATTCTCGCTAATTTTAAATCCATAATTTTCTTATTTGTTACCGCCGCCTCCTTTCAAAAACATGCTTTGTGATCAGGATCGATTATATATGTCCAACGGCTAGTAAAACTCATTCCCAGGATCACACACAATGAGTGGAGAGACCATTCTATTAATAAGACCAATGATATGGATACCCTCGAGTGTACCCCAAATTGTAGTCTCTGTATTTACTTAGCACGTACCTTTTAAAATCCTAATTACCTCCCCCACCAAAGGAATATACCTAAAAGTAGGTATTATTTCTTACCCCCCACCTATTCAAGAATGCGCAACTCTCCACTCTTGGATGAATGGAGAGTAGAGTGTACAGTCACTTTTGAATGTACACGTAGTATTTACGGAATAATATCTGTATACTTTTGGTTCTTAAATGATGAGGTTTGTGATGCTTTGATTCTTAAATTTTTTTTTTTTAGAGAGAGATAGATAGCACGATAGCTGCTTCATTTATTTCATTTAGAAATAAACTTAGTTGAAAATATGAATCAACTAGGATTCGAATTTGGGATCTTGAATATCAATCACTAAGCCCTTTGTCACTTGCTTTAGAAAGGGGTCAGTTTTGATTCTTAAAATTTTGTTTTGTTATAAATTATGATTCAAACTTACTTTCAAAGTAAGTCCCCGGAACTAATTTATTGAACTAAATATTAATATGTGCCAATGTGCAAGCGAACATAGCATTATTGTGACGCAACAATAGCTAAGATATAACATCATTTTCAAATCAACAACACATCAATATACAATTAATTAACTAAATTAGATTGTATGACTTAATTATAATAATTTATAAAATTCAGGCTCGGAGTTATATCAAATCAAAGTTTGAAGATCAAAGTATTATACCATTCATAGCCTTAGAATCAAAGTACAATTTAGCATAAAATCTATCATGCTATGTGTGTTATTGGCACTAATGCGTCAACACGATTATCGTATTTTTACTTTATGAAGAATACAATAGGAGGGTAATATATTAGATAAAATTTTAGTGGAGAGCTCTCCAACGACAATGACGCCTTATTGAAAAGCACTTGATTCACTGCTACATATTAGTTTTGCCTTTATCGAAAAATTATTCAAATATTTTTAAAAGATAAAATTTAAAAATTAAAAATTTAAAAAAGATAAAAATAAAATTGATACATAACAGTAAATCAAGACTCCTAAATGAAACACCTCCGGACAACAAATTTGGTAGGGGCATTATTGTAAATTGAAGCTACACATAATGGGATGATTAATTCTTGGTTTGTGGTTGCTTCAAACATGGCATGTAATAGTGCATGGTGCACCGTGACAACGATATTTAAAATTGATTGTGATATCAACGTAACCAAATAATATATTTGTCTCTAGCGGACCAGATATAATTATGTTATCATACTCGTTTACAACAACGATTCGTTGGTAGTAATGATTAGGAACCTGGGCCGAGCGTTACCATACCTTGCCTTTCATGTTAGGTTATGTTATCAATGGGCTTTACGATTACCAAAGTTAATTTCAAATTTCATTCTAATTCTCATATTTTTCCTAGATTGTAAATTACACCGTATATCTATATATATATATAAACTCAAATTTCTAGGAAGGGATATTAGGGCTTGTTTAGTTCATCCATTTTGAGTATGGAATGAGAATCGATTTGATCAAATCCGGTTAATTTTGTTTGGTTCGCATGAATCGATTTGGAATTCCTATTCCGGACTGGAATGGGAATGGCTCATTAGACTTCAACTTAATTCCGGTCTTCTAGCTCGGATTGAGATTTCATTTCGGAAGCCCACTAAGTTCTCGAAACCTATGTGACATCTCACCCTCCTTCTCTTCACCCCTTTCTCATCAAAAAAAAAAAAAAAAAAAAACCTATCCTCTCTTAAAACTCTATTCCTAACCCACATCAATAAAAGTTTTTAAAAATAAATTTGATATTTTTGTGGAAAAACTTATTAGAGAATAGTATTATATTTTTCAAAAATTTTAAATAATATAAATTTATATTTGAGAGTAAAATTAGTATTATAGTATCCTATAATTTTTTTAGTTTATACGAACCAAACAATGAAATGTGAATAACTTATTCCAATTCCCAATCCACAAATAAACCAAACATCTTGGGAGAGTGAGCCATTCCAATTACCATTCCAATTCATTCCCATTTTATTATCCATTCCAATTCCACCCATGAACCAAACAAGCCCTTAAAGTAATAGATTAAGGTGATCACATATTAATGCATTCCTATACATCTTTCCACTCTGCGTTGTCTTGTCTACGTGCTGCCACAAATTTATTAATCACTGTAACATGTGGGATCTTTGACTCCTAAACAAAAGTTTATAGATAGATGAGTAATTAATGCAATAAAAATATTAGAAATTAAGAGATGATATTAAGAGTAAAGGAGATGCTACAGAAATAAGGGACTAATTGGTGCATGCGCGCATGTGAGGCCTTCCGATACCTGCACATGCTTCTGTGCTCTACCAACCTGCTACAATCTCTCTGCTCATACAAATATACAATGGCAAAAAAAAAAAGCAAGGATATGCGAATAACTCAAAGGAAGAGGGTAATATTACACTTTAATTCTCGTCTAATCGGCTGTAGCAAGAAGCAGCAATTATGAACTGGGTTTCTCGCCCCAAAATTTGAATTTTGAAACTTATACTTCTCCGAGTATCTTTAATTAGTTATAAAAGATTTCTTTATAAAATGATATAGATAATTGCTGGATTTCGCATTTCTTGATCTGATCCGAATCGTAGCAGTGCATGGCTTGGATAGAAAATTAAAGAAGTGCGGTTAGTTTCTTTAACCATCCCTCATTGTTCCGTTAGCAGTGAAAAGGTGAGAAATGTTCTTCAAGAGTCCTCTCGACCGCATTGAGGGAGAGAAGTTGGAGTTTAGGCTTGCGCCTCTCGAGCCATGCTAAGGGAGAACATCAGAATGACCGTGCACCGCACTCTTAAAATTCGACCATGAAGATCTTAAACTTGTGATTTGATTTATTGGGCATGTTATACAAAAAAAAAATCAAATGATCTATGTATAAAAAATTATAAAATTTGTACACTTAATTCCTCTCTGGGCCAATTTGTTATTTATAGTGGGCTGTAGGCCTGTAAAAAATGAAGCAAACAAGTAATTAACAACTGGGCCCTTCTGTCGTCAACACCCTTTCTTGTACTTGTATTTGGTCCATTTATAGTCAAAAATAGATGTCCAACAAAACCCCCCTGTGTGACAATCTAATTCACCATTCGTATTGCTACAAAATTTGAATGTCGTGCGTTATAAAGAGTAAATTAGAGCATCTCAATGCGGCGATGGTTGGACCATCCCACACAGTGAGGCAATCTAAAGTATTGTCTATGTTATCATAAAATTCGAGCGCCGCATGTGATATAGAGTAAACTAGACCATCTCAACACAGGCGAGAGGTCCCATGTATCGTCGCAAGGCACTACCCAATACAAGTTCGATCTCAGAACTCATTCGCTAATGAAAGTATAACACCCCAATAGTCCCACATCGAATGGGATACTGATTCCGATCAGTTTATATGAGATCTCGCACGCTAATAATAATAACCGGGCTTAAATATTTTGGGGCCGATGGTTTGGGCACAACGAGTTATTATTGCTAGCGGGTCGAGTCGTTGCAATTGGAATCAGAGATGAATACCAGCCGGTTTAGCTCATGCGGGACAAAGTGCTACACCAGCGAAGATCTCGTTTGGACCCTGACGTCCTGATCTGTCTTTCTATGATCTGATTTGGACCCGACGAGGACGTCAGGGTCTAAATAGAGAGAGTTTGTAACGACCCGACAAGGTTCCGATCCAATCCGTTTATATGAGGCCTCGCACGCTAGTAATAATAACTGGGCTTAAGCATTTTGGGCCGGTGGTTGGGCCCAACGAATTATTGTTGCTAGCAGGTCGAGTTGTTGCAGAAAGTACAGTAACCATTCCCCAATCCTCAAGTTCATGAAAGTGAGCATCAAGATCATTGTTTAACAAAATTAATATTCCAAAGATGCAATCTAGCAAACATTAGCTCTTTTACTTAATTTGGATCAGAAGCAAAAATGTAGAAAACAAAATATTTCAGCATGCTAGATAGTGATTTGTGACAAAAAAAACTCTATAATGTCTCCAATTTTGTAGGACTTCATTACTAATTTGGATTAGAACTACAAAACTAGACTCAGTACCCTTTGTTGATAGTTATTTACAACATGAAAGGCACAAATAGTAGACATTGTCCTTACAACAACTGTTGCCATGGTTAGTTTCTTTCCCAAGTTCCAACAAAAGCAACAAAATTCCCCTCCACATAAATGCAATATATATTAATGCAATATATTAGCGTTACAAATATTTATAGTTTGTTTTTGTCCTGCTTTTGTTAGAGGGCAAAGTCCAAATTAAAGAGCTCCACGTAAAAGGTGCATATATGACTAATTATTGAGGAGAACATTTCTCCCTGTTTCTTTTTCTTAATTTTGTCCTCATCAATCCGTGGAAAATGCGGAGCACCAAAACAAATGAATGGTGCGTCCTTTCTCCACCTAACATCAATTAACAGGGATTTTGACTCGATCATGACTAAGGATGACAGACCCGATTAGCCAACCGTTAACGGGTCGGGTTATAATAGAAGTATAATTAAGAAACCTGTAAGTCAATATGAACAAAGCAGATAGAGTGCTATCTATCTCTCAAAAAAAAAAAAGAAAAAGAGAATCCAATTCCTCTGATAAGCAGGTCAGCTCTCGGAATGGAAATGCCATCTTGTTGAGTAAATGGATAATCCAATACAAACTGCATGACTAAATGGGGATGAAAATGGATTGGATATTATCCGATCCGAGTTACAATTTTTTTTGGGGTATGGAAGAAGCTTAGAGTACTCATTTTTTTCCAGATTCACATGTAGCTTATCTAAATCTGTTGAATATAAAATTATATAAACACCATTCTCTTCTAGCATATTAATTTCCTTCTATTTAGTTCAAGTCCACGTCATGGGCCTGCAAAAAAAGTCTCGAGCTCAAACGTGAGAGTGAGTGTTGAATATAAAATTATATAAATATCGTTTTCTAACAGATTAAGTTTTTAGAGTACAACGGTTGTTTTACAAAATCCAAAATTGGTTTAATATAATGTTAATGTATACAACATTCGCATTGAGTCCATATTTGATATTATTTTCGTTATTTTTTTTATGTTTTAAAAATCTTATAAATATGAATTAGCAAATCTTTTTTCGTTTTTAGTTCTATATATTTACAAAATATTTGATTATATTAATATCATTTAATATCCGATCTATTTTTTTTTTTTACCGAATATAAATTTGAATTTCAGTAATCGACTAATATCTTAATTTGAACCCGAATCCGACATAAAAATATAGATATGGATATATAATGGGCATTATCTGATCATATATAATTTGCTCTCAACCCAAAACCTAAGCCTAAACTTCAACTACTTAAATATATCTAAGAATCATCTTAATATATCATCATTGGATTGGATCACAAAAAACTCTAACAATTTCGACCAACCAAATAAAACCCCAAAAAACGCCCAACCACATAAACCACCAATCCAATAGTGTGTGTGTATATATATATTCGAATAAAAGGATGTGCGGTAAGAATAATAGTGGTCCTCTAAGATTGAGTGGGTAGTTGATTGAATAATATAATCTAACGGATGAAAATAATCCATTATGTGTACAAAAGGACATATACTCATCTCTCTCTCTCTCTCTCTCTCTCTCTCTATATATATATATATATATATATAAACACCAAAAACAAATAAGAATTCCTGTTCGAACTAAACTACTGCTAATAAGTAATTAATAACACCACATTACCACCACCAACACCTTACCCTTCCACCACCACCACCCTCTCATTTACAAGTTTCAAGTTACAACCCCAACCCCCCGAATCCCGTACTCTCGTCCCCCTTCTTAACAGTTAAACACCCACCACCACACAACCACCATGTCTTTTTCCCCCGACGCCGCCCCTTTAGCCATGGCAGCTGCCGCCGCCGCCAACGGCGTCGACAAAGAATTCTCCTCCGAATTCCAAGCTTCTTCTCCGAACCGCCTTCGCCTTCGCCTTCGCCGCCGCTGCCTCGTCTGCTGCGGCGCATGCGCCGCCGTGGCAGCGGCGGCTGCGGTGGTGATTATCATCATCGCGCTCACCGTGTACAAGGTGCGGGAGCCCGTCATGACCATGAACTCCGTCGCCGTGCGGAACCTCGACCTGCAGGCGTCGTCCTCCGCCGGGATTCTGGCGGCCAACATAACGGTGGCGGCCGACGTGTCCGTCAAGAACCCGAACGCCGCCACGTTCGAGTTCGGGCCGAGCGCGACGGCGGTGTACTACCGCGGCCGGGCGGTCGGCGAGGCGCGGGGCCCGCCGGGCACGGCTCTGGCGCGGCGGACGGTGCGGATGAACGTGTCGGTGGACGTCATGGCCGGCCGGGTGGCGTCCGACCCGGCGTTCGTGGCCGACCTGGCGGCCGGGTCGGTCGGGGTGAGCACGTCGACCAGCGTCGGCGGCAGGGTGCGCGTCTTCGGGCTCCTGCGCCACTACGTCGACCTCGTCATGAACTGCTCCTTCGCCGTCGCCGTCCCCGCCATGGCCATCCTGAATCAGACCTGCCGGCAGCACGTCTCCCTCTAGATGATCTTTTCCGTTGTTACAAACTTACAATACACTGGGGTTCACCAAATACATATATAATTTTTCTTTGAAATAGTTTGTAGTTTGGTGTATACTACTCTCCCTACATAAGAATTTTTATCTTCTGCGTACATGGTTTATTTGAATTAGCGGCATCCTTCCATAACTATGAAAAGTTTCTCAGGCAGAAGAGTATTTGGATACAGCAGCAATTTATACCTTTGAGAAGTATGCATATACGTACATATGAAATATCTTGGAGGATGTGGAAATAAATAAATGTGTTTGTTGGGAATGCATACGCAAGATTCCTTTTAGAATATGAGCAATGTGAGTGGAGGGACGTTTACAGGCATATATTACCCGTATGCACAAACTCTTTCCTTTCTTTTAATTTAATGAAAATAAAAATAATACTCTTTATAAGATAGTGGTGACAGCTGTATACACAGTACTTTAGAAATTAATTATAAGAGGTTTTCACTGCGTCCACAACGCACATTAAAAAGCTTTAATGAAGGGGCCCAAAATTAAACAAATGTCTTTTTCTCGTGTAAAAGTCAAAATAAAGCCAATCACTCTGTACCACAAAATATCTTTGTACGGGATGTGGCCGGTGGCTTCCAAGAATTGCACCGAATGCTGTATCAATAGCATTAGGTTGCACAAATGTCAATTTCAAGTTTCATCCCCCCCTTGCTGAGCAGTTATTTTTGTACACAATATTAATAAATGTAAAGTAGTCTAAATAACACTTTTAGTCCACCGACCGTCCATAGAGCAAGTAGCAAAGGGCTTGGTGGTTGATATCCGAGACCCAAGTTCGAATCCTAGTTGATTCACATTTTCAGCTAAGTTTATTTCTAAATGAAATAGACGAAGTGGGTAGCGTGCTACCTATCTCTCTCAAAAAAAGAAAAAAAAAATCTGCCAAACAGATAATATTCTAACTCTCATATTTTAACAGTCTGGGTACTACGATATTTTAAAAACATCAAATACTTATACTTATAAATTTCACTATTAAATTTAGCTTTTTTGAATACTTTTATTCTTTAGATAATACTATTAAAGCAGCCATTCATTCAACTATAGAGAATCACTATCATCTTAACTACACATTTCTTAATTTAAGGGCCGAAAACCTAAAGTACAAATGATCTTGATACTTAATTTTAAAAGTATAGGAGTTCAATTTTATATTTTAGTCTATATTAACTCCCGACTGAATATTTTAGATTATTGTAATTAAGTATAATTTCATTGAAGTAAATAAGGATGTTCTAATGATATAGTCATCTTAATTATGATGGATGATGTGATAATAATCAGAATTCATATTATTATTATGTTAACGATCCATTATTCTATAGCCAGCAAAATTGGACAATAAAACTTAATTACAGTAATTTAGAAATTTTGAATTAGAAGTTGCTAAAATTAGAGTTTGAGGAATAAATTGTCAAAAACTAGTTAAACCAATAGAACATGTACTTGAATCATTGGTCTGTTCAGAGACACTGTTGAGCTTAATTCGATCAGGAGGAGGTGACTTGTGTGTTCATAATTACAGCCTCTTCCATGTGCAACTACATAAGGAATGCTTGGTCCAACTTGTCTAGTCCAATTAAATTCTCCAAACAATAGTTAGAAACATACAACTAAATAATACATGCTTTTCCACTCGGCATGTAATTAGAGAAGGTTAGAATAACATAATAAGGTGTAGGCTCATCAAGAGAAGTTAGAATACAGTGAAAAATAAATAAATAATTCATCTGGGTACGTGTAGTCATGTGAAAGGCATGACAAAGCAAGAATTGGTTTAATTAGTAAAAATAGGTTGAGGTGAGATGAAGAGTATTTTAGATTTCAGCATTTTTTTTATTATAAGAATTTTTCAGAAAATGAACTTGGCTATAAATGAAAAGTAATTAACACTACAATAAAAACGGTCTATAGCGACACTTTTAAATATAGGTACATGTCAAAAAAGTGCTGCTAGCTAAAATTACCGACACTTTTAAAAAGTGTTGTTATATGTGGGGTCGGTAGGTATATAGTGACAGTTAAAAAGTGTCGTTATAACCTAAAAGAGTGCTGCTAATTTACCAACACTTATTTAAGCATTTAGCAACCGCCGAAACTCTATCTCGTTGACTGCGGTGGCGGAGGAGGACGACAGGAAAGGCTCTTCGTCTACAATTTCAGTAGATTGAGTGAAGAGAAAAGAAAAGATGGTAATTGATTTTTCTTTTTTTTTCCTTTTCTGTTTATAATCGGGTCAAATGGACTGGGTGTGGTGGGTTGAGTAGAGTAATCTTTTATTTTTTGTTAGATTGGGCTTTATATTTAGGCATAAGTAGATGTTTTTTTAAGTTTTAGCATAAATGGGAGGATTAGCTATAACTACTCTTTTTTTGAGAGAGAGAGAGAGAAAGGTAGTATGCTATCAGCTTCGTTTATTTCATTTAGAAATAAACTCAGCTGGAAATGCGAATCAAGTAGGATTCGAACTTGGGTCTCGGGTACCAACCACCAAGCCCTTTTGCTACTTTATTTTTGATTACTTTAGTTACACTTTATTTATGATTACTATATCTAATCACCCAACTTCTTCTGGAAACCCGCGTCCGGCACTTGGTCCACACTTTTAGCTGCTAAGCCCGCGTCCTGCAGCCACAATTTTTGGGCCGAAACTTAGAGCCCAGAGGGTGATTGAGGCCTGTTATCAAAATTATTTTGGATAAACTGGAGTGTTGAATTTTCAACTGAAATCGACCTCAATATTTAACATTCTGAATTTTTTTAAATGTTTCACTTTACGTTTACCTTTGTTTTTTATTAAAGGAAAAAATGATTATCCACATCCAATGCCTCCCTATTTTTAGACATTATAGCATCTATTTCCCCATCATTTTTGATGTTTTAACTCTGATACCTGAGTTCCCAAGTTCGAAACTTAGTTACTTCATATTTTTAGTTAAATTTATTTCTAAAAAAAATAAACGAAAAGTATAATATGTTATTTTTCTATCAAAAAAAAAAAAAAACTCCATCATCCATGAAGTTCCAATACTTTTTTTATATATTTTAAAATTGGGTTGCAGTATGCGAAGTATCAGACAAAAGATGAGAAGCCCAATCATGCATTCATGCATGGTGCATAAAGCAGTAGATTAGTTTTACTAAATATGGCCAAATCTACCGACCGTCCCTAGAGTAAATGGTAAAGTGCTTGATGGTTGGTATTCGAGACCCAAGTTCGAATCTTAGTTGATTCACATTTCCAGCTAAGTTTATTTCTAAATGAAATAAACGAAACGGAAAGCGTGTTACCTATTTCTCAAAAGGAATATGGCCAAATCTAGTCAATTAATTAATTGCGATCGCATCTTATGTATCTATTTGTTAATTTCGACTTCAGCTTCACCTGTATCTATTTATTTATCTCATCAATTGTAATACCTCTTATACATTGAAACTTCCATTTACTCCGCACATTTTCAAAACACAAAAATAGTGGGCACATATGAAGGAAATAATAATCTTCTTTATAACAGTTATAACACAAAAAATGTTTCATACCAATCATAGAATGTCAAGAGAGATTGAGAAGGTCTAATTAGGGACATTATTATAATTTTAACATTAAAAATGATGTTTTACATTTTTATTTTATGTAATATGAAAGCATTAAATCAAATATTATTAATTTTATGCGAAATAACCATAGCGAAGTGCATACATCTAATGCATATATCTTAATATGCAAAATAAGGCTGAAATAAAATTGTTTTATTAAAAGTATATGACATATTTTTGGCCATAATTTACCTGCTTATAATACAATCGCCTTTCTATGCATTTCAACAGCTATTGTCCATATCAGTCAACAGCGGTACACCGAGACGTACCAAAGTGACTCCTCTGGGCCGTCAATATCCATCAACATCAATGGTGCCACGTGTCATCTCACAGTCACGTTTCCCCGAAACTCTTCTCCTCCGAAAGAATTTTCGTGCATTTCAGGGGGGGTACTAAAACGACCAACGGCTACAGTGGACTCGTGACTCCTCCCACTCCGCCGCGTACGTTGCTTCAGAAAAAGGCGAAGTCTACGTATATAACACTTAAACTATGTCATTTAGTTTTAATTAAATTATATACTTTGTAAAAATAAATATAATAATAATATTTTTAAAAAATTATGATAAAATTAGTGAATTTTAAATTTTTTTTGATTAATTAAAAATACTATATGAGTAATGTAACTGTTACATTCTGAAAAANGAGGTGGGATCCACCTCCTCCTCTCTTTCTCTCTCTCTCTCTCTCTCTCTCTCTCTCTCTCTCTCTCTCTCTCTCTCTTCATGGATGGACTCACGGGAGGCGATAATGTAGTGATCGGGGCTCACACTCACATGCCTCATACTCATGCATGGCTTTTGGTGGTGGCCACTAATAGGGAGAATGGACTCGGGTCTTTGTTTTAAGACAAGGAAGAGCACGTAGAGTGGTCCTCCACGACACGCCCATGGCCCCAACGTTAATCAATTACTTGTTCCCTTATTACGTTAGTTAATCACTGAGCTTTTACCAATTAATAGACACTCACTACATATTTTCTGGGTTAAAAAAAATGTCTGTAACAAAATAAAATCGTAATCTTTATAATTAAACCTTTAAACCTGCTTTCAAGTGGTCCAGTACTTACTAATCTTTTTTTACTTTTTTCTAAATGAAAATAATAAGGCCCGTTGGGATATATTAAAAGAGCTGTAGAATTACAAACTAAAATAGATTATAGACCTAGCGCGCGTTTATCGTGTACAAAATTTTCTCACTTTGTTTGAATATATAAATATTTTATTTAATATTTTATTACGGAAAATATTGTTACTTCTATATTCAAATGGAGGATGCAAATATTAGAACTATTCGTACAGGAATTTAATTTTTTTATTTAATATTAATAAAAAATTTGATAAAATTAGTCGTCTTTGTTCATCATTCGGCCCACATGTGTCGAATGGCGCATACCTACCATGCAATTATAAAAACCATGCAGTTATATGTTCTCTCCCTATATTATCCCTCCCTTCCATAATACCCTACCATTAATTCCACCATCCTCATCTTTCCAACCCACCGTTTCCTTCCCCCATTCCGAGACTACCGTCACCGCCACCACCATTCCACTCTCAAATTAATGGCCGCCGCCACCACCGCCGACGACGATCAAACCCCATCGCCGCAATCACCGCTGTCGCCGTCGCCGTCGTCACTGCCGCCGTCGCGTAAAACCTACGAGCTGACGGCGTGCTCCATCTACTACGCGAAGCCGGCCGCGCCGTCTCTGAGCGGGTTCCTCCTGACGAGGCCGTGCTGCCGGCCGGCCCCGCCCCCGGACTACATCCTCCGCGATGTGTCCCTGACGGCCCGGCCGGGGGAGCTGCTGGCCGTGGTGGGCCCCAGCGGCGCCGGCAAGTCCACCCTCCTCGACATCCTGTCGGCCCGCACCCTCCCCTCCCACGGCCTCCTCCTCCTCAACTCCCTCCCCCTCCACCCCGCCTCCTTCCGCAAGCTCTCCGCCCACGTCCCCCAGCTCGACTCCTCCCTCCCGCTCCTCACCGTCTCCGAGACCTTCGCCTTCGCCTCCTCCCTCCTCTCGCCCCGCAACAAATCCACCACCGCGGCTGACGCGGTCGCCTCCCTCCTCTGCGACCTCCGCCTCTCCCACGCCGCCCACACCCGCGTCTCCGGCGGGCTCTCGGGGGGGGAGCGGCGCCGCGTCTCCATCGGGCTCGCGCTGCTCCGCGACCCCGGGGTGCTCCTCCTCGACGAGCCCACCTCGGGGCTCGACTCCTCCTCCGCCCACCTCGTCCTCCAGACCCTCCGCGCCGCCGCCGCAGCGCGCGCCGCCGCCGTGGTGCTCTCCATCCACCAGCCCAGCTCCCGCCTCCTCTCCTCCGTCGACTCCCTCCTCCTCCTCTCCAAGGGCTCCGTCGTCCACTTCGGCTCCCTCGCCTCCCTCGACGCCCACCTCCTCTCCCTCGGCCTCTCCGTCCCCGCCCAGCTCAACCCCCTCGAGTACGCCATGGAGCTGCTCCACCAGCTCCCCCACCCCAAGCCCACTACCCCTTCCGTCTCCCTCCCCCGCAAGCAGGAGGAGACCAAACCGGCCTCGCCGTCGTCGACGTGGGAGACCCCGGCCTACTCGAGCTCCCGCGCCGGCGAGATCGGGGCCCTCTACGGCCGCTCGTGGAAGGTGGTGTACCGCACGAAGCAGCTCCTCCTCACCAACTTCCTGGAGGCGCTCCTCGTGGGCCTCCTCCTCGGCACCCTCTACATCAACGCGGGCTACGGCGAGGACGGCGCGCGCAAGCGCCTCGGCCTCTTCGCCTTCACCCTCACCTTCCTCCTCTCCGCCACCACGGAGACCCTCCCCATCTTCGTGTGCGAGCGCCCCATCCTCATCCGCGAGGCCTCCTCGACCCTCGTCTTCCTCCCCTACCTCCTCGCCGTCGCCCTCCTCTACTCCGCCACCGTCTACTTCCTCGCCGGCCTCTGCGCCGCCCCCGCCGCGTTCGCCACCTTCGTCCTCATCGTCTGGGCCGTCGTTCTCACCGCCAACTCCTTCGTCCTCTTCGTGAGCTCCTTCGCCCCCGACTACATAGCGGGCACCTCGCTGGTCACGGTGTCCCTCGCGGGGTTCTTCCTCTTCTCCGGGTACTTCCTCACGAAGGAGAGCATGCCCGCGTACTGGGTGTTCATGCACTACATGTCGCCGTACAAGTACGCCCTGGACGCCATGCTCGCGAACGAGTACGCTTGCGCGGGGGAGAGGTGCTTCGGGTGGGGGGACGACGGGGAGTGCGCGGTGAAGGGGAGGGACGTGCTGGAGCACAGGGGCCTCAGGGCGGAGGAGAGATGGACGGGGTTGCAGGTGCTCGTGGGCTTCTTCGTGCTTTATCGGGTGCTCTACTGGGCGGTGCTTAGCCGGAGAGCCTCCATGTCCAAGAAGTGAAACCATGCATGAATCTTTTCCCCTACGTACGAATACGTGAGCGCGTACGTACTCTCGCCTACGTACGTAGCTTGTAGGAGTGGACCTAGTCCACCACGTCATCCGTGGACTTCCAATCAAATGTCTTGACTGGAATGTGTGCGAGAGATTGCATGGGGAGTCCTCATCCTACTTGGTGAACGAGGTCCACACATTCCTATCAATTCCACCGTATGATCATGTATGGCTAATTGCATTGCGGATCACCTCTGCATGAATCATACGCCGTATATTGTGCATGCAGGGCTCTCTCCTTTCCCCTGCGTCTCTCGTTTTCAATCGCATTCCATGCTTGTGTTAATCCCTGTCGAGAATGTCGCCAACAATCACAAAACATAATAATTTGTATTATTAATTGCTGTTGCGTACGTACCAAAACAGGAAAAAAAAAATCGAAATTTGATCTCACGCTGAGATGCGAAATTTCGAGCTCTAAATGTAAACTAATATGAGATCTAAAACCTCTCAAACTCAGCATTTGGGAAGTGACAATCTGAGGTGTCATTTGTCGTCGCGGAGTGCATGAGGTCGTGGTAAGATAATAGAAAAGAATTAGCTAACTAAATCTTGTACTTCTCTTATAAATTTTCTTATGGATAATTGCATGTGGCTCTCTACAAAAGAGTCAAGTAGTAAATATGTTCATTCAAAATTTAAGTTATCAAATTTATCTTTTCAAAAGTACTCTCGTTTTCAAATATATTCTTCTTTTACTACAATTTATTTAAATAACCGTGAAATAAAAAATTTTACAACAGTTAGCTAATAAGTAAAATGATTCTTTTTATCTCTTATATATATAATTTTCATTTGAATATTGAGTTCCGTTATCTTTGTCACCCACTTATTTTTATTCATTGCGACAGCAAGACTTAGCAAAAATCAGGTACGCCGTACATGCCACGGAAAAGGCGAGGAGAGAGAAAAAAAAAAAAAGAGAGATGACAAACGGTAAGGATAATTTTGTAAGGATAAAATAGTTATTTTATACGTTCACCCAACGTTAAGAAAAAGTTGGTGGTAAGAATTCGGTGGTTGGTACCCGAGGTCCGATGTTCGAATCATAGTTAAATTCACATTTTCAACTAAATTTATTTCTAAAAAGAATAAACGAAGCGGGTATCTTTCTCTCTAAAAAAAAGTTAAAAAATGAATGATAGCAAACTAGACGAACAAAAAAGAATGTTAATGAATTTTAAAAAAATAAATTTAATAATCTAAATTTTATAAAAATATATTTGTTATTTGATATGTTCATGTGTTACTATATGAAATTAAATTTTTTTTAATTTTTATAGCATTGGAAGCATGCATGTTATACATATATATATACATATATATATATATATATATATAATTGAGCTAGTATATTTTTAAAAGTATCACTCCATTGGTGCTTTTAGGTTTCTAGCCCTTGGATCTACTCCTTGATTACTAATAGCCATTGGATCAAATACTATTCCACCTACCACCATCACAACTTTACATTTCTTCATCCAATAGTTAAAAACTCAAAAGCATTACCTTATTGGTGCTTTTGAGAGTATTCTAACTCAACTCTCTCTCTCTCTCTCTCTCTCTCTGTATATATATATATATATATATATCTTTTGACGTACGTACGTAATGTCGTCCTTAATTTAGTTGGGGGGTGCCCCATCTCCTTCACGGGTTTTTGGTCCTTATCTGTCTCACGTGAACTCTCCTTGTCTTTCTCCGTCAAAGAGAATGCTACATGGTTCATGTACAGGACTAAAAGCCAATAGAATAGCTTCCATCGTTCTCGGTGCGGAATTATCCGAAAAATTAAAAGTTAAAAAAAAGATAAAAACTTTGTGCCGCGTGGATGCGTCATGACATGCATGTGCAGATTCATGAGGTGAAAGGTGGCAAAAAGGCACGGGTCCCACCGCCAAATTAACTTGCTTCAATTCCAGAGAATTTTATCACGTTAATTATATGCTAATTATTATTATGAATCATTTTGTTTCTAAGAAGAAAAAAATTATAAATTGCACCGCTGAGAAATGATCGCCAAAAGTTCGTAAAAATGATGTGGTACTAATCTAACTATCAAATTATTATGAATCATTTTGTTATAATAACGATGTGGTTCTAATCTAACTATCAAATTTATTAGTAAAGATACTTTTTATATTATATTATATATAGATTGAGCGTTTATTTTATATTAAACATGTAATTATTACATTTTTATAGAGGAACAGCGAGTGAGCTATCACATTATAATTGTATTGAGATGATATATACCACGGCAATAATTCTTTATTAGAAAAATCAAAGAAAATTTGAGAATATATGCATCGTGATTGAAACAAAATTTGGATAAATAAGATTTACAAGTACATTAAATTAAGATTCACGAACCAAAATGAAACTTTATGAGTAGAACAGCCCTTTTTGGCGGAGCTCACCCCAGTCCAATTAATCAAGCTTTCTCCAAACAAAAGAACTCTCAATTTTACTAGTACCCTCCGTTCGGGATTGAAGAAAAAAGAAAAAAAAAAAATCTATTTGCTGCTACAAATGATGATGCGCTGTGTAGGTCGTAATTGTTCGATTAAGCTACGATTATTTATACAATTTCACCGAAAAGAAGAAAAATATATCTCTACGTACTACCAAATAGTCCAACTTCTTTTGGCCCAACATAATCCGTGAAAACAAATATTGAGAGAAGATAAAAAGGAATAGATCTTCTCACTTTATCTGGGCCATTAAAAAAAAAAAAAAAAACAAAAGTAGGGGAGGTAGGATAATACTGGGCCTCTGAGAAGCTTATATTAGCCCTCAATTGTGAGCACCGAGCAAGCACACGTTGAGCTAACATCCAAGTTTACGATTGCTGACCCAGTTCTGCTCAAGCCCACACAACCCACGTAGCCCACATATGGATCTATTAGTTTCAATCAGGCCGCCGCACGATGTGAAAATGCTATGGAACTACAGATGTTTCTATTTTTTCCTACTAAACAAAAACTTTCTAAGAATACTAAATCCGTACAGTTTTCAAACTGAAACTCCAAACAAAAGACGGGTTCTTATTAATTAATTTCAGTCATTATTTTAGCACATGGTTCACAATTCGCAAAATCTAATGATTGGGACGGTAACAGAAGTAAAGAGTCCCTGTAATTCAACAACTGTTAAGACAAAGTATACAACCATCGGTACAAAAAGAAAGAACAAATAATAGTAGTAATAAGAATTATTTTCTTATTATATTATTTAAACGGATGTGAGCAGCTGATCATCAGGGGGATACTTCTCCGGCGATCCACGTCCGGAGCAGCACCTTCCTCTCCACCTCCGCCGCCCCGACCACCCCCTCCTCCCTGTCGTAGCCCTCGATCCCCAGCCCCAGCCCCCACTCCTCAACCATCACCACCTTGTTCATGCGCTGCTCCGCGTACAGCGGCCACGCGATCATCGCCGCCCCCGCGCAGATCCCCTCCAGCACCGAGTTCCACCCGCAGTGCGTCACGAACCCGCCCGTCGCCGCGTGCCGCAGCACCTCCACCTGCGGGGCCCACGTCTTCACCACCAGGCCCCGCTCCTTGGTTCGCTCCACGAACCCCTCCGGGAGGACCCGGCCCAGGTCCGGCTCGGCCGGCCTCGTGAAAAGCCGGTGCGGGTCCTCGCTCGCCCGCACCACCCATAGGAACCGGTGCCCGCTCCGCTCCAGCCCCGTCGCGATCTCCCTGAGCTGCTCCGCGGTGAACACGCCGAGGCTCCCGAAGCAGAGGAACACGACGCTGCCGCGGGGCTGCGCGTCCAGCCACCGTAGGCACTCGTGCCCGGTGCTCTTACCGCCGCGCGTCAGCGGCCCGACGCAGTAGACCGGGGGCACGGGCCGGCCCGGGACGCAGAGCCCGGCCCGGAGGGGGCGTATGAAGCCCTTGTACGCGTCGTCCGCGCGGTCGAGCATGGGGAGGGGCATGTGCGAGGCGGGGATGTCGGGGTGGCCAGGAAAAGCGACAGGAGTGTCGCCTGTAAGAATATACCAACCAGCTCGACCGATTATATTATTATTCAAACGCAAAGTAAATAAAATCTTAATATTGATTGAATTAATGTTAGTATATAGTTACCCATGTCCTTGAAGCTGGAGGGGAGGTGGGAGTGGAGGAAGGGGAGGTGGAGGAACACGGCGAGGGCGGAGGCGCCGGAGGTGAAGAAGAAGTAGGCGGGGAGGGCGAGCTCGGCGGCGACGTCGAGGGCGTCCGTGCAGAAGAAGTCGAGGACGAGGGCGCGGGGCGAGGGGGAGAGAGAGCGGAGGAAGGAGAGGAGGGCGGGGTTGGAGCGGCGGAGGAGGTCGAAGGCGAGGACTTCGGGGTGGGGTGAAGGGCTCGGGGCGAGCTGGGCAGGGGGGAGGCGGTGGAAGGAGACGGAGGGGTCGGTGGAGGAGGAGGCGGAGGAGAGGAAGGGGGCGGTGGCGCCGGTGTTGTAGGGGGAGTCGACGATGACGACGGTGGCGGAGAGGCCGTGGCGGGCGAAGAGCTTGGCGAGCTCGATCATGGAGACGAGGTGGCCCATTCCCGGGGATGGGTAGAGCACCAAAGAACTCTTCTTCTCCGTCTCCTTCAAATCGCCATTAATGGCGGCCTCTTCCATGACCATGTGGGGNAGAGAGAGAGAGAGAGAGAGAGAGAGAGAGAGAGAGAGAGAGTTTGACTGGGCTACTATCGGTAGTAAATTGCTCGGTTTACTACCGATTTGTTTTTTATGATAGAGCTTCCAAATCGATGATCGGTATCGTTGAACATGATTTAGACCATTTAAATTATCTAGAAATCAAATTTCATGATTTTTTGGCATTACTAACTGAACGATTAAAGGGTCACAAAATCTATAATTTAAATGGCCGATATGATGCGTTTACTCGTTTAACGGTATAGAAGAGTTCAAATCAATTAAATTTTTGTTAAAAAATTCTTTAAACTATTTAAAATAAGATCTAGACTCTAAATCTCAAATATAAAAATTGTATCGTCACTTTTTGAAGGATATTTATTTTCAGCCATTCATTTTTCTGTTCACCTAATGGACAAAAGAACAATATCGAAAATGTGTGAAATTTGATTTTTAGATAGTTTAAATAGTTTAGATCATGTTTAATGGTGCCGATCATCAATTTGGAAGCTCTATCATCGAAAACAAATCGGTAGTAGACCGAGCCGTTTACTCCCGATAGTATTCTAGCAAAACTCTCTCTCTCTCTCTCTCTCTCTCTCTCTCTCTCTCTCTCTCTCTCTCTCTCTCTATATATATATATATATATATATATGAGTGAGGCTATTATGCTATCGGAGAGCGAAAAACCTCGTGCTTCGAGCGTGCTTGTTCGCGATGTTGCGACTTATGCGAATCGTCGATCGCTGCCGTTAAGCGTTGGTCTGACCGCGAGTAATTGTCAGTAGCAACTAGAAAATAAATTTTATTATTTTTCGATATCATTTGCCTAGTGATCGAATGGGCTCAAAATCAACAAATTTCAATGGCTGTAGTGAGCCGTTTGCTTGTTTAACGGTGTAGAAATATCAAAATCACGTGAAATTTTGATAGAAAATTTTTTATACTGTATAAAACAAGATCAATATCTTTGATTTAAAATTTTAATGTCATATTATTACATTTTGTAAGATTTTTATTTTCAGCCGTTGATTTTGAGCCCCTTCGATCACCAGGCAAATGATATCGTAAATCATAAAATTTATTTTCTAGGTACTTCAAATACTCTAGATCAAGTTTAACGGAACCGATCGATCGATGATTCGAAAGTCGCAACATCGAAAATGAGCTAGAAGTACGGAAGGCTTCGTGCTTTCAATAACATAGTAGTTTGAGTGAACGTGGACAATAAAGTTGGGAAAATAAGTTTGACAAAACAGCTCCAATTAGCTTTCTCTAATTGTGCTTGATTACGTTGCACATTGCCTGCTCGAACGAATGCAGTGACGTTTAACGTTGACAGATATTTGTACGGGTGATGAGGAACGGATCAGGAGTCAGAATTGCACTGCGCCCAAGTTATCTTTTGACAAGAATCTACGAAAATGTCAAACTTAGACCTTTTTTTTTTTTTCCAAAAAAACATACTGATATCACTTTATTTTACTTTTTTTTTTTAAAGAAAACCAGCAAACTATTTGCTTTATTTTTTAAAAAATAAATAAATTGATATAAAAAAACAAAATAATCAGGCTTTGAATTTATAATCTCGAGTACCGCTATTAAATTTTTAGTCAACTACATTAGATACGGATGGTAGTTATATTTTTGAGAAAGAAATAGCGAGTTATTTGTTTCATTTATTAAGCAAAATAAACTAAGCGTATAGGAGGAAGTAACTAGAGCCTCCGAAATAAAACAAAAACGAAACAAGAACAAAGCAGAAAAGAGGTGAAGGGAGAAAGGATAAAAGAGAGAAAATAGTGAAAAAAAGGAAAATAAATTAAAATCCGTTTACGGTGGACCTCCAATCAATGTAGCCTACTAGCCCTAGCACCGGCCTGGACTTGCTCAAATGACAGTGGACCTCCAATCATCTGTTTACGGTCAAATTCTTTTACAAGTTCATCTCTAACGCAGGACAAAGAGACCCGACGAACCTGCACATATGGAGATTAAAAATTTCAGTCAAAATCAAAATCTTCATTTGACTACTACGTCGTAAAAGACTACTCACTCCCGATATACTGTTCAACCGTGGGATGTTGGTAGATCAACATCGACTATTAAATTTTTAGCCAACTACGTTAGATACGGACCGTAGTTATCATAGTAAAAGTTTTAAAGTATTGTACGCGAGGTTGGAAGGTCAGAACTTGAGCTTCTTCATTGTGTGAGAAGGAAAATAAAATAAAAAAGAGAGTCCCTAAAACCACAGTGCATGTACAAATTGCAACGCTTTGGTTTTGCCTAATGGGCTTGCTATTTGGGCTTGGACTGGGTTCATACTGTAAATCGTGGGAAATCAGCAGGCCCAAAAAAGCCGCACCTGAATGTCATTATTTGGGGGTTTACTCTGTTTTCCAAGCAGCCCATATTCAACCTGCGCCCACTTCTAACTTATTATATCTTATTAAAAAATAAAATTTAACAATTGTCCCCAGAATAAGTGGCAAAGAAATTGATGATCGGTACCTGAAGTCCCAAGTTTAAATCCTAGTTGATTCACATTTTCAGCTAAGTTTATTTCTAAATGAAATAAACGAAACGGATAGTATATTATAATTAAAAAATAAAATTTAAAAACACCAGCAAAATGATATGTCCTGTCACTAGGTCTGTGTAGCAAAAAAAAAGAATAAAAGAATAAAAAAAGAAAAGGCTTTTTTATGGAATACCACGTACGTAATACCATTTGAAATTTTATTTAGTGAAATAATTGTATAATAAAGCAATAATCTGTTACCCTTTTTTATCCTTAGAAAAATAATTTACTGATTTGTAATTATATTCTCCTCAATTAAATAAAAATCCCAAGTACCCACATGCAATCCTAAATAATTCTGTAAAAATTATAATAAATCACATATATATCTCACAAATTGAAGTAATAAATTAAAATTTTTTAAAGATAGAGAATGATTTATTGTTTTTAAAGTCCACTTCTCTTTTGACCGTACTTCTAAGTTGAACAAAATGGAATTAGTTGCTAGTTAAAATTTTGATAGTAAATTATAAATTTTTAATGATCAGTTTTAAAGAAAAGTCAATATTAGAAGCACACATGTATATGGGTGAATAATTCGAGAGAGAATTACATGATAATGAAACAAAGAGATAAAATCGTATATGATTTTGATTTGAGCCAGTAAAAAACATTTTAACATCAAAACTTGCAAGTTTTATTAATATATATTTTATATAATTTTCACAACTCTTTATTAAAATAAATAAATAATTTAAATTTTAAAGTTAAAATATCATGGATCAATTCAAATCAAATAATTTGAATGATTGAGTAACATAATCAATATTTTTTAAAAATTAAATAATCAATTCTAGATGGTCCATATTTTAGTAGATTCAATACATTTTTATCTAAAATAAAGTGATTTTATTATGCTTGTTCTATCTTCGCTGGCTTTGGATTGGTCTTTGATTTCTTGTTATCTATTTGTAGAGAATAGAAGAAAATTCTAAATTTTAGTACAAAAGTATATATTAGCATTAAAACTTAGAAATTCATATGAAAAATTGATTCTATAATCTTCTTGATCAATCAAATGTAAGATAAGAGATTACCAATATCCAATCGAATTGTTTGTTTTCGACGACGACTCGCGAGTCAATAACTCACTACACCCGCACGTGCGCCGCTCCCGCTTCGCTCATCTCCTCTCCTCTCCTCTCCTCTCCTCTCCCTCTTTGTTGACCCACCGCCCCCGACCCATAATCCTCCCCAATAGGCCAAACCACAAAACCAAAAAAACGCAATAACAAATATCTCAGTGCGCCTCCCTTTCCCCGCTCTCCCCTCTCCTCGAGCCTCCTTTTTGTTCTCTTCTAGCGAAACCTAGGGTTAGGGTTAGGGTTTTGGGGCGGCAGCGGCGAGGCGGCGACGATGCCGATGGACGAGGTGCTGTTGGACGACATCATACGGCGGCTCCTCGACGCGCGCAGCGGGAGGACGGTGCGGCAGGTGCAGCTCGCCGACGCGGAGATACGGCAACTGTGCCTCGCGTCGAAGGAGATCTTCGTCGCGCAACCCAATCTCCTCGAGCTCGAGGCCCCAATTAAGATTTGCGGTAAAAAAAATTCGGTCTTGGATTCGATATTTTGCCCTAGTTTTGCTTGATCTGTTTGTTGATCACAAGGATCGTCGTTGATCGAGGGTTTGGTGAGAGTTTGATTCGGTTGTTTGGTTCCGAGGAGCGTTCTTGATCGAGAGATTCGGATTTGTGGACGTGCTTTGGCTCCTAGTGGGGATCGATTAGGTTAGATTGGAGAAATTTGTCCTGATTGCTATTTTTATGTCGTTTTCTTATGATTGGGCGTGTTTGCTGTGATGAAGCTAAATCTAAACTTATAATTGATGTCTATATATTTGCAAAGACAAGGGATAAGAAGATCAGAGACATGTATTCTTGTAAGCTGTCTCAACGACGGTCTTGAAATGGCATTAGTTGTATTAGTCAGAAGTTTTCTTGCAGGGAGCTCAAGAAAACTTACTATTTTTGTTGTATAATTGAAGTTTTTATAGGTGAATTAGGAGTGGCACGGTAAAGTTGGTTCTAAGGAAGATTGAATAAGATTAGTCACTTCCCTTTTGAGTTATGGAAATGCTTTGGGGTTCAATCTCTTACTTAGCATCAAGGTTGCATCATTCTCCTCTTGTTTGCAGTCTTTGTTCATGGTTAAAAGGATTTTCCTAGTAGATGAAAAGATACCAAAAGATATAACTGTATTAGCTCTATTGTCATGTACACTGAACACGTCATAAAAGGCAAGTGAAAGTAGAAACTAGTTTTTCCCCGGCTATGAAACAGCAATTTTGGCATTAACATTTTTAAAAAGTGGAAGAAGGCTTAGATATTCTTCCATCTAGTTTTGGCAGGTGTTCCTTTACGTTTTTCTTTGTCAGATATGTTGGAGTGCTGTACTAATTAAACATTTTGGATGGAACGTGTGTTATTGGCTGACATAAGATTGTCGTACCTGTCTTTTAGTGCTTCATATATTTATAATATTAAGATTATCTGGCATTTATTTCAACAAACAGGAGATATTCACGGCCAGTATTCAGATCTGCTTCGACTGTTCGAATATGGTGGGTTCCCACCAGAAGCTAACTATTTGTTCCTTGGTGATTATGTTGATCGTGGAAAGCAAAGCATTGAAACGATATGCCTTCTGCTTGCTTATAAGATTAAGTATCCTGAAAACTTCTTTCTTTTGAGAGGGAACCACGAATGTGCTTCTATCAACCGTATCTATGGGTTCTATGATGAATGCAAGAGGAGGTTTAATGTTCGCCTATGGAAGGTTTTCACTGATTGTTTCAACTGCCTTCCTGTGGCCGCTTTTATTGATGAGAAGATCCTTTGCATGCACGGGGGTCTATCTCCAGATTTGAAGAACTTGGATCAGATAAGGAATATTGCTCGTCCTGTTGATGTTCCTGACCAAGGTCTACTCTGCGATCTGCTGTGGTCTGACCCTGATAAAGATATCGAAGGGTGGGGAGAAAATGATAGAGGTGTTTCCTATACCTTTGGGCCTGATAAAGTTGCTGAGTTCCTTCAGAAGCATGACATTGACCTCATCTGCAGAGCTCATCAGGTAGCAGCTGGTTCGTTAAAACCTCTGTTTTGAACGAAATAATATGGTTATAATTCTGCTTTAATTGTGATGACTCTGCAAGCAATAGGAGATGTCATGCTATATTAACATTCTGCCAAGTAATAAGTATGACTTGCTGATGGAATTGTGTTTTCTCATACTCTCCAGTGGTACTGCTAATTTTCTAGCAAGGTGCTTTCCAGTGATTTTCATTGAATTTTATATTTGGACAGGTTGTCGAAGATGGTTATGAATTTTTTGCTAAACGGCAACTGGTGACAATATTTTCTGCCCCTAACTACTGCGGCGAGTTTGATAATGCTGGTGCTATGATGAGTGTGGATGATACTCTAACATGTTCATTTCAAATCCTTAAACCAGCGGATAAGAAAGGGAAGATGGGCTTTGGGAATAGTATGTTGAAACCAGGAACACCTCCCAGAAAGGTAAGAAGTTAATCAAATCTTTTCATAAATGGTTGTATAAGGTGTAAGAACATTCACTCATTTTACTTTATTGAAATTGCACATATGGTTCTTAGTTTGTGTAGCCTTTGAAAACTATTTAATCCCTATTCATTGTCTATGGATTATTGCCCTCCTATAGTGCTGCCTTCCACAGCCAGTTTAATGGAGTTTCTTATGTTTTCCAACTTGCAAAAATGAAAATGCATCTCGCTATATCTATGGTCCATAATCCATATTATTTCTTCAAACTATAGATGGAGATGCCGACTCTGATTCTAGCAGCCTATAGTGCGTAGTGTTTCTTATGTGTACTAACTAATTAGTAGTCTAAACTAATCCCTTATGCAGTGTTTAAATCAATAGTTAAGAAAGCAATTGCTGGGATTAAGCCAACGGATCGTACTTGCATAAGTTATGCTCCCCCCTTGATCCAAGTTGTGCACAACCCAAGTTTAGCTGTGTTTTATGTGCGACTTTCTTGTTTTTACGAGCCCAAATTTGTCTTCCTATTTGTTAACGGCTGCTCTTACCGGTTCTGTTTATTTCAGCTTATGTTTAATGTGGGACTAGCATTCTTTTCCATGTCACAATTGTCATGGTCATCTTTTCTACTTTGCGCTTTCTGTTTTCATTTTCTTTCTTTGCTTTTTTTTTCTTCTTCTTCTTTTTCCTGCTATTTGAGGGAGACAGAAAAACCCTTTATTAGTATGAGGGATCAAACCCATATTCACTTTCGTGATGACCAAGCAATTTAGCATTCTTTGAGGCTTTGATCACAATGTTATTACTGCTTGTTTTATCTCCAACCACAATTTTATGTAAATTTACTGCTTGATGTTTATGCTCGTCTTTCTCTCCTTACAGTAAGCCGTTGAAGGTCTTTAGAATTATGCAAGTGCCATATTCTGTTTAGACAACAGAATTTGGAATGCCATTTATTATGGCGAACATCAACCAGAATTATTATGTCCCCCCAACATGAATCACCTCTATTCAGTTTCATTTGTTCTTTGAGTGATTGCTCTCAAAGATGAGTTCTACTCTACTCTTTATTCTAGCAACTATCAAAGGTTCTACAGCAATCTAGTTATCGATGATCATTCCATCCACTCGTGTCCCATCACTTCAATGGTACCAAAATTTATTCAGATAAGAGTGACATTGTTTTAGAAGATTCGGAGTTTTTGGACTATTTGGTCGAGACTTCTTTTTTTCCATTCACCTTTACGTGGGTTCAACGATATCTTAGCTGCTTCATTAGCAATTTTGTTATGCAGGATTCACACATTCCTTTAACATCCACCTTGTCATATCTTTTAACATGCTTTATTTATTTTCACCCTTATCTGTTCGTCCTGTAGATCAGCTTCCTATTGGACATTATTTTGGACTTACTATTTAAATCACGGCAATAAAAATTTAACCACTCCGACCACTCTAAAACAGCCATAAAAGGACGTATAGTCACATAACTGCATCTTCTTTCTAATTTTCTACGCTTTTTTCCTTTTAAACCATTGTTCTATGCGTAATCTTTTTCTGTGTTTTCATGTTATTAGAATCCATTTGAAAGTGTATTTGTGCTACATATTATGTATATTTATACGCTAGACTATGTTGATGTTGGGTAAATTGTTGGCTTTATCAGGGTGGGAAGGGCTAACAAGAAGGATGAACTACATCGATATTTTCATTCTCTCTTGGAGCTCACCTTCAGAAGGTGGTGGAGGTGAGGTTCCAACTCTTCTAACTACATTAGCTGGAGTCCAGGCCATGGGATTAAGGAGGAAGTTGCAGGGTCTTGTGTATCTTTTCTATATTTTGTCAACAAACTTAAACTACGGCCTGAGTATTTGTAAAGTTATTTCCAAATGGTAACTTTTTCATGGTCATATTTTGGTTGTATTGGTGCTTATAAAATTCGTTCGATCTTGGTATTGAGCACGACTAAGTAAATGGTTGTTACAAAATTTGGTAAATTACACCACTGCGTGAATTGCACTAGTGGCCAAACTTTTCACTGCGTTTCACTTTATCGGTCAAATTTTTAGGACCCAATAAGCCTCAAAAATATTTTGATACTTATGCTTGGAAAGAAAATTGTTCTCTGGATGGCTATCGACCTCGCATCTTGTGGCCATTAATTTCATCTTGAAAATAGAAAGATTTTTTAAACGTTTTAGGATTCCTTAGGTTGAATTTGAAAATTTGATAACCAGAAAGGGTGAAACTTCGAGTGGAACGTTCAGGTTCTTGTAGTACAATTTACACGCACCTATTATTGGGCACAATGCACGACTTACCAATTGTTTCTTAGGAAATTTGTATGTTTGAGGGAGCATCGCGTTGACAATGCTCTTTCACATAGTTCTCAGCTTGTTGTAAAGAGAGAGCATCGTTGAGTTATCGAGTTGTTGTCTCTGCTGTATAGTAAGTGATGGTTCATCTGCAGTCCCCCGGAGGATTCAATTGGATCGTACGCTACTTCCACGTATTTTTAGTTTTCAAGCGTGACCCATAATAATAATAATAATTAACTTTTATTTCTTTCTTATTATTGTTTACACGGCACTTATTATCCTACACGTGTGACAAACACACACGCCACATCGGGAGCAACACAGAACTAGCTAGCTAGTAGATTCAGTTAGAAGACGTCGGAGAGAGTGGGAAGCTTGAGCTCGCCCTTCTTGGAGACGGGGATGGTGAAGTTGCCGATGATGGGGAGGTCGACGGTGAGGCCGACGCGGAGCTCATAGTCGATGTCCCAATCCCTCCTCGCGTCCTTCATGATGCTGATCAGGAAGTCGTACGGCACCTTCAGCGGTATCTCCATCCTCGTCGTCTCCTTCCCCTTCAGCGACCCCGGATCCGGCATCGTCCCCGACACGATCTCCCTGCAAATTATCGCGCAGGTGCGCGTTACGTACGATGAATGTCTTCTGACTGGTTCTGATATTATCTATATATATATATATATATATATATATATACATATATCTATTATTTTGAGATTATGTACGTCGTTCACCGTAGAAATGAAACAGTTCAGAAAAAGTTTTAACTGCAGTACGTGTATATTAATTATATATTACCTGCCGGCGCTCCTGAAGGAATATGAGATCTCGCAGATGGGAATGCCGTGGCTGTAGGGGTTGTAGACGTTGAGTTGGCCGGAGAAGCTTCACCGACAGGTCGGTGAGATCCGCCTCCGGCTTCTGCACGTTGGCCACCTTGTCGGCCACGAAATCCTTCGCCTTGTTCACCAGCTGAGCCATGGTCGATATGTAGTGCTACGAACCTGTGTATATATATATATATTCCTTCGCTATCGATCGCTCTGTTCCGGTGCTGATTTGGGAACTCGATCGATCTATGTAGGAACACCGGTGCCTGGTGATGCGCCATAATTTATAGTGTGGATCGATGCTCGATTTTTTCGTTCATTAATTTGCGCGAGGAGCGGCATCACACTTCTCTCCAGTAAAAGAAAATAAATTTACGAGCGACACGCACCAGGAGAGAGGAGTGGACATCTGTAGCCGTGGGGGGCCGAAGCCCATGGACACGTGCCGCGGCTGCCGTGCTGCAGTTCGGGTGCGTTGCTAGATGAGAGCCGCGGGGGCCACGCCAGTGACCGTGCGCACGCGATTGATCCAGCGAGACCTCATGCATTACCAACCTACCTGTGTGGTGGCGCTGTGTATATATATATATATCTATAGTCCAGAGGTAAAATAATCAAAATTTCAACCCTTTTCGAAATTTACGCTTTTTTGAAACGGTCAATAACTGCATTGTATGAGACAGAATATGGTGCACCACCTGCAAGAACTTTTGGGTAAAATGATACCTACTGTAGTTTGTAATAATAGCTAAAATAAAATATAAGTTTTTAAATAATATTCTTTGTTTGCTAAAATCCGACTCTTAATTAGAGGGAATGACCCTCCGATCGGGCACTTGAATCCAATTCGGACACGAACAGCAATCGCCTTTACCGGACCCGAATCCGAAACGTTGGCTCGGCGATACGCGCGATTGCGGGGTGAATCGCTCGTCGCCGGCGCCTTCGAATTCGACCCATACCCCACCAGCGTAGCCCATCTCACCCATCATCGATCGTACTCGTCTCCTAAAACTCTCATTCTTCTTCGTCCACTTCCCCACCCCATCGCCCCTCACTCCCTCTCGCGATCATCCTAAACCCTTCTTCGCCGGAGCTCGCGGCGGCGTGGGTGGCGGCGAGGGGCGAATGAAGTGCCCCTCCGTCGCGTGCCTCTGGCCCTCCGCCCCTCCGCCGCACCGCGTCACCGCCGCCGCCTCCGCCTCCGCCTCCGCCTCCGCCTCCGCCGCCGCGGCGCTCTACACCGGTGGATCGGACGGATCCCTCGTGTGGTGGGACCTTTCCGATCCGGAGATCCGGCCCATCGGGCTCCTCTGCGGCCACGCCGCCCCCATCGCCGACCTCGCCCCCTGCTCCCCCTCCGCCGCCGCGCCCTCCATCCTCAGCGCCTGCTCCGACGGCGTCCTCTGCGTCTGGAGCGGCGGAGGGCGTTGTCGGCGGCGGCGAAAGCTCCCGCCGTGGGCCGGGGCGCCCTCCCTCCTCGCGCCGCTCCCCCTCACGCCGCGCCGCGTCTGCGTCGTCTGCAGCTCCGCTGACGCGGCCGCTCCCCACCCCAACGAGGACGGCGAGGAGGCTTCTACGAAGAGATCGACCAAGTGTAACGTTCTGATCGTTGACTCGTGCACCCTCAACGTAGTCCAAACAGTGTTCCACTCGTACCTGTCGATCGGGTCGCCTACGGCAGTGGCGGTGGTCCCGGCGGTGGAGGGCAATGTGAACAAGAAGCATGATGTAGTGTTGGTCGATGGGCAAGGGCGTATCCAGCTCTTGGCGATATCAGAATCCGACCATGATGGCCAAAGTGAGATTTTTTCCTATTGTAGCTCTTCTTCCGATCTCGGTTCATCTCTTTTGGGGGAGAATTCGTTCGATGGGGCTCAGGCAGTGGCGCTCGCTGGCGATGGAAAGCTCGTGGCGTTGGTTTTCGGATCTCGGTGTTTGTTTAAGTCCGTAGCGGATGGAGCCATCATTGGGGAGATCTCTTTGGTTGGTACTTCCCTTTACAATGAGGACTCTTCATCAAAGGTTCGGCTCATCGGCGGCATTTTTCTTCAGGACGATGATTCAGAAACTGGGAATTCATCTAATGGCGTCATAAAAACCGTTGCTTTATGGAATACTAATGGTGCAGCAGTGGTGTTTAGAATTTCCTTTTCTGGTGTTGCATTTGACTTCAAGCCTCTGTGTGAGATTCCATCAATTCCTTCTAGTTCCGAAGGGAAATCGTCGATTCATTTTTGTCAGTTAAAAGGTGATCTTATCCAGATCGTATCGAACTGTGTCACGGTCGGCAAATCTTCCGTGTGGGAACCACATGTCTCGAGATGGTCAATTCAACAATTAGAATCTACTGCTTTTAGCAAGCTGCTTGCGGAAGGGAGCTTTTCAGGTGAATGGCCAATAAAAGGAAGAAAAAACACAGATTTATGTAAAAGGACTGTATCTTCTTCAATGGTGCTCTCCGAAGATTTCTATGCTCCTTATTCTGTAGTTTATGGCTTCTATAGCGGTGAAATAGAAGTTATTCGGTTCATAAATCTGTTTCCGGAGGTAAAATCTGGTATTGGAGGCATCTATCCTCACATCTCCGAGCAGTTCTTTTCAGGACACTCGGGTGCAATTCTATGTTTGGCGACACATCGAATGCATGCACAATCCAACGAACAGAACTTCAGTCGAGTTCTAATATCAGGTAGCCTCGACTGTACAATCCGTGTATGGGATTTTGACACGGGTAATCCCCTTTCATCGTTCCACCATCACGTGGCTCCTGTTAGGCAAATTATACTGCCGCCACCTTGGACTAATAAACCCTGGAATGACTGTTTCCTCTCCGTTGGAGATGATGGCTGTGTGGCTCTTGTTTCTCTTGAAACTATGAGGGTGGAGAGAATGTTTCCTGGTCATCCTAGTTACCCATCCATGGTAGCATGGGATAGCAAAAAAGGCTACATAGCTTGTTTGTGTAGAAATCTTCTGTCTTCGCATAATGCCGTTAGTGTTCTATATCTGTGGGATGTGAAATCTGGTGCTAGAGAACGGATTATTCGAGGGGCAGCTTCCCATTTGGTTTTCGACCATTTCTGTAGGGGAATAAATAAGAACTCTATTACGGGTGGTATTTTGGGAGGCACGACCTCGGCTTCATCACTGCTTCTTCCTGTTTTCAAAGATAAGAACAATTCACAGTTGAAAAATAGTTCAGTAAGGAATGAGAAGGGTACAACTGGCAATTTTCACAGGGGTAAAATGGATACTATTGAGTTCACTTCTCTTGCTCAGAGCAGTAAGGAGAAGGAACCAGCTCGTGATGATTTCTTTCGGAATAGTTCTACGAAGATTCCTTCTCACAAAATTCTTCAAAAGAAAAAGCTACCCATAAAATGTTCTTGCCCTTTTCCTGGCGTTGCAAGTATTAAGTTCGATCTTTCGGCTCTTATGTCCCCCCTCATTGCCATGCCAAACTGTGATGTTAAGCAGCTAAAAGCCCATCATTCTGACCATGAATCGCAAGAAATACCTTTTGAAGCTGGAACTTCTAATGATAATTCAAATGTAATCGACAGTCCTTCAAAAGAAACACTAGAAGGACGTCTACTTCGGTTCAGCTTATGCTTTTTACACTTATGGGGTGTTGATGGTGAGCTAGATAAATTGCTTGTTGATGAGATGAATATATGCAAGCCAGAAGGCTTCCATATAGCTCCTGGTGTGGTGGGGGATAGAGGTTCTATTACGTTAATGTTTCCTGGCATGTGGGCTACTCTTGAGGTGAGTTTATATCAACTATATCTCCTTTTTGAGTTTATTGTTTAAGGCTCAATATAAATTCCAATATTCACTTTATGGTACAGCTTTGGAAGTCTTCATCTGAATTCTGTGCAATGAGATCCCTCACCATTGTTTCTCTCGCTCAACATATCATCACTTTGTCCCATTCCTGTACAACTGCTAGCAGGTACATTTTCTTCAATTGTCAATCAGCTGTTCTATTTACATTGTTCCATAATTGTTAATAAGAATTTTTGTAATAATTGGGGAACTAGTTTTTGATGCCAAAAAGACTCTGGCATGAGGTTTTTTTTCCGACTATATTTCTCATTTTTGCTTTTTTTTTATTTTTATTTTTTATTTTAATTGCAGTGCCTTGGCAGCATTTTATACGCGGAATTTTGCCGAGAAAGTTCCACACATAAAGCCTCCTTTGCTCCAGGTTGTCCAACTGCTTATTCTCTGTTTGTGTTTTCTATATTATTGTTGATAATATGTATCATAAATTATATGAGTTTATTCGGTGTGCAGATAATTGTCTCACTTGGCAAATACTTTAGCTTTTATTTAAAAAGAAGCATCATGCAGCATTGTCTAAATATATTGTCATCAATGTTATTTGCATTTTCAACTGCAATTAGTTGTACTTTTTACTGTTAGAAAGAATTTAAGGTTATGGTTGACTAGAGTATTTGTTAGAAAAGAAAAAAAAAAAACTATTTTATGAATACTGGCTCGCCAATAGTGCAACTTGGGTAAATTTCTTCACATATTTAAGTATGTTAGTGCCTTCATATATTTGATCAATGGTCTTCAATCGTCTCCTGTGTTGTACATCCATCAACGATGTCCGTCTCTACTCAAGAACTAAACTATGAGTTTGTTTAGAAACTGAAATATAATATACTCTTTCCTTTGTTGGGGTTTTGGAACTAATACACGCATACCATGTGTTCAGCTCTTGGTGAGTTTTTGGCAGCATCCTTGTGAGCATGTCCGCATGGCTGCACGCTCTTTATTCCATTGTGCAGCTCCACGTGCTGTTCCATGTCCCCTGTATAAACAAAAGATCAAATCTTCTGAATTCCCTTCAAGCCCGTTGAACCATGTGGAGAATCTCCTTCCAGATATGAAGAATGCATCTTTAACTGACTATTTAGAATCCGAGAGAAATACGGAAAATCTCAATCGGCATGAATCTGAATCATCTCCCATACTTTCATGGCTGGACTCATTTGAGAATCAAGAATGGGTTTCTTGGATTGGTGCAACAAGTCAGGATGCAAAAGCCTCTAATATCATCGTTGCAGCTGCTTTAGCTGCTTGGTACCCTAGCATTGTGAAGGATGAACTTCCAAATTTAGTTGTTAATCAGCTAATCAAGTTACTTATGTCCATGAATGATCGATACAGCTCGACAGCAGCTGAGCTCTTAGCTGAGGGAATGGAAAGTACGTGGAAAGACTGTTTAGGTGCTGATATTCCTAAACTTACTGGAGATATATTTTTCCAAATCGAATGCCTTAGTGGTTCCCCTGCTAGCTGTGTGATATGGAATCCAGTAGTTGCTGTTACTATTCGGGAAGCTTTGGTTGATATTCTTCTACCGACCTTAGCTATGGCTGATATAGTAGGATTTTTTGGTGTTATTGAAGGTCAAATTTGGGCAACTTCATCTGATTCACCTGTTCATTTGGTATCAGTGAAAACTCTTATCAGAGTAGTCCGCGGTTCTCCCAAGACCTTGGCACCATATCTTGACAAGGTATGTGTTGCTATTTACTTCATGCTATGCGGATAGTAATTTTCTTGACATAACATCTTAATTGTGTTCAGTTCCGGATGATTGGTAGTTTCTATTTCTTTTCTTTTTGTTTGCTTTTAGGTAATTGTCTGTCCAACATTATGAAGTCCTATAAGCCATCCATTTTCAGTGTTTTATTTGTGCATCATATGTCTTAATTCATCCATATATGTGATGCAGCTGGGAAATATAAATATAAATAACAGGGGTGATAGCACATGAATGTTGTTATCTTAGTCACAATGTCACAATTCAACATCATATCGTAATTTCCTACAAGATGGCATTTAAACAAGAAACTTTCTTAGAATTGCATGCATCTAATGTCCAAGTTTTCTGTCTCTATGTAGAAATGAATCACCAACTCGGTCCCCCACGATACCCCTCCACCCCCACCCCCCACCCCCCTCTTTCAAGTGTATCCAATTCTTTGGGAAACAAATTCTCTGGCATCTCCCCCTCGTTGCTTATAGCTCTGATGAAAGGTGAATTTTGCAGGTAATAAACTATGTTTTACAGACGATGGACCCTAGCAATTTGGTCATGCGTAAGGCTTGCCTTAGTGGCTCTATGGTTGCATTAAGAGAAATTGCACGTGTATTTCCAATGGTTGCTCTTAATGAATCTTTAACACGGTTGGCTGTTGGAGATGCTATTGGAGATATTCATACTGCTACAATACGCGTCTATGACATAGAAAGGTATGTAGTTTAATATTTAACATGGTTGCAAACTCATGCGGTTTACTAGGTGCAAATTTGAACTTGAACTGTAATCTGTACTCTTTCATTCCTTTTGTTGATTAAACAGTTATTTTAATATATTTTCTTTCTTTTTCGTAGTGTGACCAAAATAAAGATATTGGATGCAAGTGGACCACTGGGTCTTCCAAGTTTACTTGAAGGAGCATCGAGTACAAAGATTGCTATAGCAATATCAGCTTTGAGCTTTTCTCCAGATGGAGAGGTGAGCTAAATCTGGTATTTTCCAATAAAGAAATGCAAGAAGCAAATCAGCATTGTGCAATGGTCCGACGAACCAAATTCTAGATTTGACATGCATTGGCATTACACCTCAAGGCCAACTTTGCAGTAATTATTGCAAGCAAATTGTTTTTTTTTTCGAATTTGGGTTTATTCTTTTGCAGAGTTTGATTTTGAATATTTTTGCCTATTGAGTATGAAGACCAGATACATTATATAGTTCTTAAATATATTCTGACTACTTTGATCAAATTCCTCAATTATAATTTGGTGTCATTTTGGTAATTGCATGTATCTTCTTATTTGTTGAGTATAAACATGAAAAAGCATAAAGCGAGTTACCAATTATTAAAATATCATATAAATCCTTGCTATTTTTCCTTTTTAATTTTTAGATGATCTTTTTCTCTTTGTGGTTTCATGCATGAATGATTTCCTTTACTGTCTATGGTGCATCTGTGAAACTTTGATCAGTGTAGCTGGAATGTCTATATTCTCTGGTGCTCATTTCGTCGTGTATTTACTGTATCAGGGGCTCGTTGCTTTCTCTGAGAATGGGTTGATGATCAGATGGTGGTCATTGGGAACTGCATGGTGGGAGAGGATCAGCAGAAATAGTCTTGTTCCTGTCCAATGCACCAAGCTCATTTTTGTTCCTCCATGGGAGGGCTTTTCACCTAACTCTTCTCGTCTGAGTATAATGGCAAGCATTATAGGGAATGGAAAACAAGCAAATTCTCCGGTAGTACATTTGTCTACTTTTCTCTTTTTTCCCTCAAAATGTCCTCTTACATATTATTTAGCCACTCTTAACATGTTAATTAGCAAGGGCTTAATCAACATTAATCTATTAGTAACTTGCGTTGCTATCATTTCTCTTCTATTAACTTGTTTTCTTCTGAAAGAGATTAAACATTTTAGCATTTCTGTAATCTCATTTCTTGTATAATCTACAATTTTGAGTATGCTGATTTCCCGAAGAGCTGATTCTTGTCTCCTATATTGTTATTGGTCATCCTCAAACTTATTCTTATTCTTTGTACAAAGCGGATAATTAAGATCAGGGGCTTTATTTTCCAGTCTCAAGAGCTTTCTGTCTGTACAGGATAAGCTGAGGGAACTCAATGATGCTGATAATCTGAAACTGTTAATTCACAATCTTGATCTTTCTTATCGGCTTCAATGGATTGGAGGAAGGACTATTAAACTCACAAGGCATGGCCAGGAGTTGGGCACATTTCAGTTGTGATCTCATCAATGCTAGCTGAATTGGTGACTTATCTTGAGGAGATTGTGCAATTAGTTCACTCGTTTACGCACCAGGTGTAAGTGCACGTTTCAGTTGTGATCTCATCAATGCTAGCTGAATTGGTCAGTTTTCATAAAGAGGTTGTGCAATGAGTTCACTCGTTTACGCACCAGGTGTATGCGCAGTTGATGATTCTGGTCGCTATATAAGGTATGAACTCCTCTTATATGTCTAATTCTAACACTATGCTAATATGTGAAGAAAACTAATCTTGTGAATGTTTTTAAATTACATAATTAGACCTCTACCTTCACTGTTTCAATGAAGGTTTTACTTACCCCTCATTTTCTTGCTTTAGAAGCCCTTTCTATGAGCTTGTAAATATAACATAAGCAACCAGCTGCAGTGCTTCTAATTCGCTTATGGTTAATGCTGCTGAACTGGTCTTATGTTTGTACTAACCTCCATGTGTCAATCATATTGCATGGCTCAAGCTGCCTCTCATGCTTTTCAAATTTAACTATGTGAACTTTGAAGTCAACCAACCTAGCAAAAAATGTTCACTGCAGCTAAACTAATTCTAATCATTAATACCTTATAAAGCACTGCAAACTCACTTATTACGATTTTGCTTTTCAGCTTTTTTCTACTTGGAAGACGATGATTTCTGAAGAAGAATCAATCTTTCTGTTTATTCCTGGTTTACTGTGTGCACTGAACTGAGCAAGGAATTCATTTGATTGAGGAGAGAGAGATTCATCTCTCTGATCATTCCTCGTTAACTGATGGTGTGATCTGAACTGAGAGGAATTCATTTTATTGAGGTAGAGCTCGTAAGTTGTCTGGGTTGTGGTGCAATGATGGATGACTCCCTCATCCAGTGCCTATGACGACAGAAAGGCGTGAAACAAATGCAGGAAAAGGGATGAAATAATAAACGAGCAAAAGCAAATACATCATGCATTTTGTACAAAGTTTTCTCCAGCATTGCACATGGATCTCTCTGCTTCGACAACTCTGGCTCCAGTGTGTTTTAAGCCAACAACTATCTATATAAGTACGTACATAAGAGGGACAAATATCAATGCCCCCTGATAATTAAGTTATGTCGCATGTATATAAAGGTTGGCATCAGTATTCTTTTGGTTGTAGATAAGCAGTTTGAGGGGGTCTGACCGTATTTATGTACAATTGTAGTGGCAGGAGTTATGTTAGTTTGATTGATGAAAGGATGTTCTTTTTGCTTATTTATTCATTTTCATGAAAGTTTCTGTATCTAACATTTCTCAATCCCCTTAAAATTGTGGATTCAACACTTGTGATGTTTCTTTTTGTTATTTATGGATAGGCCACATTCCAGTGAAATGTACAGCCCAGAAGTCTGGGTAAATGGTGAGGATCTGTTTGACCTTAATGGAGTTTTCATGGAACTCCCATTTGATTAGAGTTGTTTGAAGAAACACAGGTAGATATTTTTGTATAATATCATTTGCAACTTATTGTTGCAACAAATTTAGATTGTTTAAATTGTAGTTCCTGCTTTTGTGCTTCAAAAGCTTAGTTTGGTTTATTCACAGCAAAGGCTTAAACACGTTGTTTGCTAATTAATTGGCTGTCACTTCTCTGCATAGAAAAGTTGTTTCAAAAGCCATTCCATGTAGGAATATTGCAGTAGATTTTCCACTACTGCTCCAGCTTCTTTTGTTGACTACGTATGAATGGGATCGTTTGACTTCTCCGTGTAAGGATGGAGTACTATCATAAGTTGGAAAATTAAGCCCACGAATTCCAAATGCATTGAACATGGAGCTGTGTTCAACTCATATGATCTTCATTTAATTAGATATTAAAAATAGATTTTTTTTCAGTAATTTTATATTAATGGTCTAATATGTACGGCAACATTATTAACAAAGACTGACTAAGAGTGCCCAGTACTGGTGATGTCAACGGTTCTGACTTTTGCAGCCGTTGGATCGGAAAACAAACAACTGTAGTAAAAGCACTAATCCGGACTGCGCAACTTGTCGTCCTCTTCTCAAAATTTGGGCAGGTGTAGAATCAACGGGTGCCGCAATTTATCTATCTATTACTTGTTCAAAATGCAATAAGTGTTATGAATGAAAACTATTCCTATACAGTTTTTAGTTCCATGGATCCTTCCGATAATACGGTGTTGAAGGTAAGGGTGTGTTTAGTTTCCTCAAAAACTACTTCGAAAATTAATTTTCAGTTGAAAGACAATTATTTGATGTTTGGTTGTCTGTAAAAAAAAATTCGGAAAATTTTTTCTACAAATACACTGAAAATTTTGGATTTTTAGAGCAGAAAACGAAAATCTACGGTAAAAAACACAGGGCGGCTACTTGACTTTTTGCACGCGGTCCACGAGGACCGCGGTGGGCTTCACCTCTTGGACTGCCAGAGAGAGAGAGAGAGAGAGAGAAGGGCTTCGATTATATATAGAGAGAGAGAGAGCAGGGCTATTGTGATACTAGGAGCTTATGGTCTTAACTTTCTAACCATATCATTAATTTCTTTTCAATTTCTCTTTTTTCTTTTATTCTAACTATCCATCAAAATTGATGAATATTTAGAAAGTTAAGAAAATAAGAACTGCTTTACTTTTAATAGTACAATAGCATATATATATATAGAGAGAGAGAGAGAGAGAGAGAGAGAGAGAGAGAGAGAGAGAGAGAGTAGGGTTATTATACTTTTTGGTATCGTTTGGTTCGGGGATAAGCAAAAAGTGGGTATTCCAGGGATAGGTATAAATTGAGGTATAAGCGGGGATTAGATCAATTTTATGTTTGGATAAAAATTGGATTATTCCTATGAATAAGAAAAATAACGTTTGGTTAGATAAGATGGAGTAAGATTTAAAGTGGATAATTATAAATAAAAATTAATAATATTATCACTTTTTTATTTATATTAGAATTTAAATTTTTATATTTTATATTTATATTTTAAAATTTAAAATTTTAACTTTTAAATTTCAAATTTTGAAATTAAAATTTAAAATTTAAAATCTCAAATTTTAAATTCAAAATTTAAATTTTAAATTTCTAACTTTAAATTTAAGATCAAATTTAAATTTGAAAAAAAATAAAATTCAAATTTAAAATTTCAAAAATTTAAAATTTCAAAATTTAAATTTAAAATTTAAAATGTGGAATTTAAAATTATAAACTTTAATTTTGAGATTACAAATTTTAAATTTTAAATATAATTTATTATAATATTTTAAATTTTAAATTTATTTAAATTTTAAATTTTAATTTATTTTAATATTTAAATATAATTTATTATAAAATTTATTATAATATTTAAATATAAATAATATGTATTAATATAGCACAATTAATAATTTTATAATAAAAATAATGTATTATAATATATAATATATTATATTTATATAATTTAGTTTTAATTTATTTTATAATTTTAATTAAGTTTGAAATTAAGCATGGGAATAGCACTATTCCGCCAAAATGGTGGAATAGTAAAAAGCTTGCTATTCCGGAATAACCGGGAATAGCAAGCTTTGACCGGAATAAAATATCCCGGTAAAAAATGACTCCGTTTGGCGGAATAGCGGGGATAACTTTCGTTATCCCCGCTTATCCCCCGAACCAAACGGGGCCTTTGAGTATTGGGCCCTTCGTAATAATAAGTTGTTTTTTATGATGGGATTTCCGAATCGACGATTCACTCCGTTAAATATTGATCTAGAGTATTTGAAACTTCTAGAAAATAAATTTCGTAATTTTTCGAAATCATAATAAAGTCCATCAAGGCATAAAATGAATGATCGAAATTGAACGACATCCTAAAAATGGATGATTGGATCCTTCAATTTAAGATCGGAGTTATTGATCTTTATCTAGGTAGTGAATAAAATTTTCTATCAAAAATTCAACTGATTCCGATTCTTTTACACCGTTAAACTAGCAAATATCTCATACTGGCTGTTAAAAATTATCAGTTTTGTGACCTTTTGATCGTAAGATAAATGATGTTCAAAAATTATAAATTTGATTTCTAAAAGTTTTAAATGCTCTAGATAACGTTTAACGATATGAATTGTCGATTCGGAAGCTCTATTATCGAAAACGACTTATGAGTACGAAGGCGATCGTACTCACTCATAAGAGTATAGTAGCTGGATATATATATATATATATATATATATATATATATATATATATATATAGTATATATATATATATATAATATAGTCAGCGCTATATTATCGTAGCCGGGGCCTCCCGTCTACCAAGTTGTTTTTGATGATGCGGCTTCCAAATCGCACGATCGGCTCCGTTAGACTTGATCTACACTATTAAAAATATTTGAAAATTAAATTCATAATTGTTCGACATCATTTTGACTAGTGATCAAAAGCTCAAAAATTGACCATTTAATGGCCGATGTGGCGTGTTTGTGAGTTTAAGCGTGTAAAACAATCCAAATCCGATGAAAATTTTTATAGAAAATTCTTTTCACTATTTAGAATAAGATCAGTATATCTGATCTTGAATTTAAATCTTTTATCATCATTTTTTATGAGATTTTATTTTGAGCGTTCAATTTTAGACTATTTGTTTTAATAGATAAATGATATCGAAAAATTATGAAATTTAGTTTCCAAAGTACTTTTAATAGTGTAGATTCAAGTCTACGGAGCCGATCGTCGATTTGGAAGCCGCATCATCGAAAACAATTTGGTAGCACGGAGGCTCCGTGCTACGATAGTACGTAGCCGGACTCTCTCTCTCTCCTGCTCTCTCTCTCTCTCTCTCTCTCTCTCTCTCTCTCTCTCTCTCTTATATATATATATTATATATATATATATATATATGTATATGCAGATTTCGTTACCATCGATTTGCTTTCAATAATGAAATCTCTAAATTACCACTTAAAATGTCTCGAAATCAAAATTGCTATTTTTGTTAGAGAAATCAAATTTCATGATCTAGACGCGCCAAGTTGGACGGATGGTGTACAACAAATATATTAATTGAAGAATAGCATAAAGGTATCTCTGGATGTGTTTGTATGTATAGCAATTCTCACCTAACCCATCCGTTCATCTTTTAAATTACGCAACCAAATTATATCATTAGGGAACAATATGTGCATCGTGTGTACTTATGATCACGCTTTACATTTTCAATGAAAGTCTATGAACAAATTTTGAAAAATTAAAAGATGTGATTTCATCGTGGGCTTGATAAATTTAGATATATCTCGAGTAAAAATATTTGCACGAAACTTCCAATTATTGTTATAATCCACAATTGAATCTCAAAAAATCATATACTCTGAAGCACATGAGAAAAAGATCTCTATAGTATGATTTATATTATTAAAAAAGAAGTTATACAAATTAATAGGATATATAATGGATTTCTTATACAATTCGAATTAAAGAAAAGAGCCGCAATCGCTTCAACACACATTCTTTTTCCATCTAAAAAGCAAGCATTATATTATATGTTCATCAAATTTATACCTTAACTTATAATAGGATTTTTCACTAAATATTTTCTGCAAATGCTTTTTTGAAAGAAAGGTAACATACTATCCGTTTCGTTTATTTTTTTAAAAAATAAACTTAGTTGAAAATATGAATCAATTAGAATTCAAACTTGAAATCTCGAATATTAACTATTAAATTTTTTACTACTTGCGCGAAGAACGATTAGTTACATTTTCTGCAAATGCTACCTACATATGTTACTGTGTTAGGTCCAATCGGTCATGCACGTAAGCACGGATATATAGTACAATGATTTGAGTGGACCTATCAATTATTATATTTGCCCATTGGTGCTCAAATAGCCTAACAAAAAACAATCAATGGAGCTACAAACAAATTTCTATTGCAGTAAAATTTTAAGACCTTCTTTTTCTTAAATATTCTACTAAAATAGCTAGCTGTAAAAGAATAAAAAAGTGTAAATTGAGCCCAAACAGGCTCTAATACTTTTGCTTGCTTGAATCAATTTTTCATTGTGTAGCTAGAGTTGTTTGGACCTGCCCGATCCAACTGCTGATGATGCATGAAAAGGCACAGATAATGCATATAAGGGGTCGTTTGGTTGGATGTAATTATAAATACACAGTGTAGTTAAAAATGTATGCAGTTGAAAATGTAACAGTTGTATATAATTACATATAGTTTGTTTAATTTTGTGTAGATGCAACTGTTGCAGCTGTATTTCTTCTGTTTGATAATTTGAAATTGATAGTTACATTTGTGAATCTTATCACCTCTTTAGATAGAGTGGTGAGATTACCTTCACTATACATAAAATAATTATATAATTTTATGAATCATTCAAATTTACTATTTATAAATAAATAAGTGGATATATNATAAAATAATTATATAATTTTATGAATCATTCAAATTTACTATTTATAAATAAATAAGTGGATATATATAATTTTTTTTATATTTTTTAATAATTCTTTGACTTATCAATCGAAACATTTAAAATTTTTAATTATTTAATTTTAATATGTAAATCAAATTTTAAAAATTTAAACAATTCTCTCATTTTTTTTAATCAAATTTAAAATTATAATTAATTAAAACTTATTAAGTTGACATACACAATCATATTCTATGAAAATTTAGAAAACAAAAATATTTTTTATATTTTGAATAAAATAAATTTAAAAATATTTAATTTTTTGCTCAAAACTTGTGTCGCCTAAAAGATTTTATTAGTATGAGTTTATTTACAAATATTTTTATTTATCTATATATATTATTTATTTATTTATTTATTATTGTTAATTTGTGGGTGATCCTATTCCTCGTCAATTGCTGCAGTTGGAACTGCAGCCAATTTGGATGTAGTTCTAACTACAACATATGGACCTTCTTGTGCAGTTGTAACTATAGCAGTTGTATTCAACTGCATTAAACCAAACACAGAAATTGAGATTGCATGCATTTGTAACTGCAGCGCAATTGTAAATGCGTTCAACCAAACATCCCCTAAAAGCCAAACTCGAATCATAAATAAAATTCTATTCAGGCTCAGAGCTCCGTTTACAACCGTAATAAAAGAGATTGTATTATATGCTATGCGAAACTACAAGAAAAAAATAATTTATTTACTTACATAAGGAATATTACATTATGCATAATAATATAGTAATGATGCCGTTAATGGAAGTATATTTTTATATTAATTAAAATTGCTACTACTAAAAGCAGAAGCAAAATTCCCAAAACCTTAGGCTAACAAATAAAAAGGTCCTAACAACACTCTATAATATATTATTTATGTACAGTGCGCTGTCAAAATGGAGAGGGGTGAGAGCGTGTCTTCGCGCTTTTGCGCATCCGCTCCGTCCTTGTCCATTCGCTTGCTGTGTCGTCGACGCATACGTTGAGGCTGGGCCACGCGCGGTCCCCCTCGCGTAAAACTGCCGAGACCTACTACGTCCATGCCGACAACAACTGTCACCCCCACCCTTCCAGTAATTACACACCATTTTATTTTTATTTTAGTTAGAGCTTCAAATAGTAAATAAATTTTTTTTTTCTGATATTTATTTTTATTTTTCTGATTTGTTACCGTTAGAGTGCTATTTATTTTTTAACAGAAGATAACTAAAATAATATTTTTATCATCACAAATATTATATTTTTTTAAAAAATCCTGCAGCTGTTAGAATTATACAGAAATGTTCTCTAAAAATCTCCAATTGTGATACTCTTTTTTTCTACCCTAAATAATAATATAAGAGAACAAAAAAGTCAATTTATTTCTTTCACTAACCGAGGTTAAGTGTTTTACTTATGGTTCGTTATATTTTTCTAACAGATCCTATAGTGGTACATTTAAAAAAGTTAGGACGGGTGAGGGAATCTTCATATATTTTTACCCTAATATGTGATTTGTAAATTGTAATATCAGTAAATTAAAATAATCGTTCAAGGATTAAAAAAAAAAAAAAGTCACGAGGATGGGGAGCTCACTTAACTCGCAAACAAACAAACGAGGAGTCTTATAAACGGTTTTAATTAATTAATTAATTAATTAATTAATCTCCTCTCCACCAAACCGCGTTGACTCTCCCTCTCTACACAACCACCCATGCGGTCCACAACCAAAGCGCGTTGACTTTCTCTCTCTACATTGTTCTCTCTCTAGACCCTCTCATGGGATCCATGCAGAGCATCCCAAAAAGAAGTGAGAAGGGATTGAACCGGTGAAATATTATTATTTAATATTTAAATTAAAGTTGGACATATTTATCAAATATTATTATTATTAAATATTTAATAAAGCCGAACATTGGTTAAGAATTTGATGATTTGAACCTTATTGCTTTATATTTTTAAGTAAACTTAATTTTGAAAAAATAAGCGAAGTAAATAGTTTAGTAAAATTGAATGTAAAATATAAAAAAAAATTTACATATTTTTAAATTTGTAAATAGAAATAAATAATTATTTTATATTAACTTACACGTAAGATGTATTTGAGCTGGAAAGCTAACGGACTACGACGGTCAATCTTGTATCATTACAAGGCCACATTTGTATGATCTTAATAATTTTATTATTCTTCTAAAGAATAAAAAAATAATTAAGGAAACTTGATAAGGAAAGCACTAGAAAAAATAAATAAATAAACGGAATCACCGCAATACAGAGAAATCATTCACATTGCAACTCTCAACATTAGCATACAAGAAAAGATAAAAGGAAAAACCTCGAAAGGTCAAGAAAATTACATCAGTATCTTTCCTTTTTCTTTTCCTTTTTCTTTTATAGAACAGTAGTACATCACCATCCCTTAATTTTAGTTTTTAAGGAGGAAAAGAAAAAAAAAAAGAAGCATCCAAATCATGCAGTTCAAATTTCGGCTTAAATACCTTTTCTTCTAATTACTTTTTTTTTTCTTTTTCTTTTTTTGCCATTTCTGTACACACGGCATTTCGATTCTATACCAAAACCGAAGACAAAAGTTAGGTGAGGAGCGAAGGGTGGAGATTCTTTTTTCAAATAAAATAAACGGACGGATCAGATGCTCTCTTCCACTTCCGCTTCCACTCTCTCTTCTCTAATCCAATCCCCTCCTCTTCTCTTTCTCTCTCTCTCTCTCTCTCTCTCTCTCTCGTTCGCTTTCTCTGGTGTGTGTGTGTGTGTGTATGTGTTGTTGATTCNAATAAAATAAACGGACGGATCAGATGCTCTCTTCCACTTCCGCTTCCACTCTCTGTTCTCTAATCCAATCCCCTCCTCTTCTCTCTCTCTCTCTCTCTCTCTCTCTCTCGTTCGCTTTCTCTGGTGTGTGTGTGTGTATGTGTTGTTGCTTCATGTCGGAAACGGAAGGAACAGAGGAGCGCGCGCGCGAGGGGGGGGATGGTCAACTCCCGCCCGCTGCGGTGGTCGTGTTGTTGACGGCCCACGTCGGGTTAAAGAACGGCGGCCCCAACCCGCCCTCGCCGTCGTCGTCGTCGAAGAACGCCGCGAGGGAGGCGGCGGAGGGGCCGCCATTGTTGTTGGAGGAGGGGCTCACGAAGAGGAGCTCGTCCTCGCCCACCACCTCCATGTCCTCCACAAGCAGCATCCCCTCCTCGCCGTCGTCTTCCTCCTCCTCCTCCTCTTCCTCCTCCTCCGCGTCCTCCTCCTCCTCGTCCTCCGCCTTGCGCCGCCGCGCGCGGCGGCGGAGGCGGCGGGGGACGAGCTCGTCCTCCATGGAGGCGGTGAGCGGGGTGGTGGGGGAGAGCCCCGCGGCGGCGGCGGCGGCGGAGGAGGGAGGAGTTGGCGGCGGAGGAGGGCCGCNAAAGAAAAAAGAAAAATCCGAAAGCAGTTCGATGTTTTTGCTTGCGCCTCTGCAGCACTACAAAGTAATTGAATTTTTTTTTTCAAATTTTTTTTTTTTTCCCCTACAATACAATAGATATACAACAGTTGAAATGCGTACTTTGGATATTAAAATTGAAAACAGGAGAGTTCTTTTTTTTTTTTTTGATAAATGAATAACAATTAATTAATAACATACCGAGGGTAGGGAGAGCCCTTGATGGGTTTCTGGCCGTACTTGCGCCAAGCCCACATGTCGGACGAAACCCCGTCCGCCGGGACGTGGCACACCACCCGCTTCTGCTGGTTCTTCCTGCAGCCACCCAAGCCAACCAATCAACCAATTAATCCAAAACCCTTATTTACTTAACATGGCCGCTGGCCCTAAATAGTGATTCCTAATTTCCTAAAACAAGGTTAAAAAAAAAAAGTAAAANCACCCCTAATTAAAACCCCCAAAAACTATCAACTATGCCCTAAATTGAACAAAAGAGGAAATTTCTAGTAGAAACCCTAGTAAAGGCAACATCAACTTTCTCTTTTGCCACGTTTTAACTTTTTCTTTTGCTGCTGCTTCTTCCTTTACATATGGTACACCTGTGCCAGCCATCAACAATTACTCAACCTACCTCTACCTATCCACTACTGCTTACTGCTGCTGCTGCCGCTGCTGCTGCTGCTGCTGCTGCTGCTGCAGGGGGTGGTGGGCCCCACCCGATGCCACAGCTGACACGCCCACGGCGGCGCCAGATGAGGAGGAGGGGGACGAGGGGAGAGGCGGAGGGTGAGGTTGGTGAAGGGTCCCACCGCCACCACCGCCCTTCTGCTGCTGCTGCTGCTGTTGTTGGGATTGTTTGGGGAAGAAGGCCATATAGAGCTCCTGGAGCTCCTCGAGCCCACTCCGACTCCTCCCCGCCAACAACAGATCCGGAGAAAGAAACCCATCTCCTCCTCCTCCTCCTCCCCCGACCATCGCCTCCTCCCCCAACTTCACCTCCGCCGCCGCCGGCGCAGGGAACGACGAGAACGGATCCGCCGCCGCAGCAGCAGCCCCGCCGGAGAACCTGCACCCTCTCACCACCGCTTGTAGATCCCAGTTGTTCCCGTCCTCCTCCATGTCCATGAAAAACGCCAGGTTTTTTGAAGTCGCCAGAGGCTCGCCGCGGTGGGGCTTACCTACGCATGATCTCTTCTCCCTTCTTCTTCTACTACTACTACTACTACGACGGAGAAGGTGAGAGAGGAGGAGGAGGAGGAGGAGGGAGAGAAAAGGGAGCGGCGCTGACTTTTTTTAAGAGGGAGACAGAGAGAGAGAGAGAGAGAGGAAAAGGAAAAGGAGGATGAGAGAGAGAGAGAGAGGGGGGAGGAGAGAGAGGGTCTGGTGGGTAATGGTGGTGGGGGTGGGCATTGGATCCTCCTCTAAAAAAAAGGCTATAAAAAGAGTTGGAGCGAGGAGAGAGAGATTTAAAAAACCGCCCGGTTTTGGGTATCCCACTTGACTTTGGAGAAATGTCAAAGGGGCGAGAAGAGATAGAGGAAGAAGCAGGCCAATTGCGTGCGTTACTCTCGGCGCGTTCTCTCGCTTTACGCCGTGATAAGCGGTCAAAACTGCGGATAAATTATATATTATTATTATTAATTTTTATTTATTTATTAGGAATTATTAATTAATAATTAGTAAAAAGTAAAAAGAGGAAAGTTGAGGGGGTGTGAGCAAGAGAGCGAGAGCGAGAGCAAGAGCAAGAGATATTCAGCAGACCGGATGGTGGTCACAAAAGAGAGAATCGAATTGAATAAGGTGGAGACACGGCGCAGCGGCATCTGCTGCAGACACTGACAGATGGTGGGCGCGAGCTCGGACGGTGGGGACTCGGGACTCGGGACTCGGGACTCGGGACTCGGGGTGGGGGCAGCCCTCCCTCGCTGTGGGGCCCGGAGAAGCGGAACACGTGCACTCCACGTGGGATGCGGTGGGGCACGGTGGGATCGTGGGGCCCACCTCACTGACTAAGCATTTTTAATTTTTTTATTTTTTGAGGTTTGGTTTTTTATTTTTTTATTTTTTATTTTTCAAAAAAACCGAGATGAACCTGGCGGTGAGACAAGAATCACTGCCATGGATTGTTCTCCTCTGTTGGAATCTTATTAGAGTTCATTTCGTTCGGGTCTATTTAAGATTCAACAGAAGCCAAAAATATTAAATCGTTCTCTATTACCCCTTTTTTTTTTCCGAAAAATATAGTATACTATCAACTTTGTTTATTTATTTATTTAAGAAGTTATTATAATTCCATAGATTGATTTCAACTATTGAAAATATAAATCATATTTATCTCACCGTAATTTATATTTTTCGACCAACTAAATATCCCCGTCTGTGCTAATTTATAATTAATATAGTTTTGCTAGGCTATAAAATATAGCAGTTAGAAACAAATAATTCTATCTTACAGTGAAATTATCTATCCTCTTATCTTTTGAACAAAAAATAAAAATTTATCTTCTTTGAGAGTCATCTCACTTACTGTATATAAAATAACAAAATATATAACAGAGTCTTTAGTAGCAAGTAATTATTAACCAGGCAAAAATTTACGATTATAGTGTTGCCAGCTCCATGCAGTCAAACGAGCTTTATGCAAACACAGCTGCCACGTTTTCAACCATATAATTAATAATGTTTTTAATTGGATTGTATTTATAGTTACAGTATCAGAGATGATAAGATTATGTCTCACACTTGTAAGAAGGCGTTTGGGTCCTAAAGCACAGACCTTATCTGAATTTGTAGCACTTTTACCTTCAAAAGATAATGATCTTCTAATAAAATCACAACTTTAATTGTAAATCTCTGCTTATCAGAGCCAAAACAAGTACTGTTCTTGTTGTGGGAGATGCATTAGAATCACAAGTTGTAATTTTTAAATGTCCACTTACCAGAGCCAAAGTAATTAAGTACTGTTCTTGTTGTGGGAGATGCTCACAAGCAGGACATGCACATGACACAATTCTATGGACCTGTCAAGTGGTGATGTCATCTATTTTGAATGATTAAATTTTAAATACAGAGAGAATCTTTTCAAATTAAATAAGAATTTAAAGTTTATAATAACATAATAGATCTCCAAATTCGTTAGAATGATGAGTTGGATATAAACGTGGTGATTAATTAAGTACTCGATCCAAAGACATCTTGATGGATCCAATCTGTCCATTTTTCGCTTTTTTAAGTCGTGGTCTTTCCTTCTTTGGCTTAGATAATATTCCATTTTTGACAATTTGTATTTAGGATGAAGGTTTATAAAATAAAAATTATAATTTGGAGATAGAAACGGAGCATGTAAAACCTCTCTTTTCATTATAATAAAAACACGGATGATGAATATTAAGCAGATGCGGATGTTTACAACCGCATTTGCTTGCCTAAGAACAAAGTGAAGCATGTATTTATTATTCGCTGTACCTCTATAAATCACATGCTTTAGTCCAGCGTAAAGTATGGCATATAACACATACTGCAACTTAGATATAAAAAAAAAAGGCTCTTGTACCCTAACTTTTGATAGTTTAATGGACAATTTATTTATAGAATTTTCGTTGAATATGGTCATTGCTATTCACTAACTCGATCAGTTTTATAAAATTTTACGTCTGAATTCAATCATCATTCCAAATTTTCAAACAAAATTTGAGATATTGCACTACAACAAAAACGGTCTATAGCGACACTTTTAAATATAGGTACATGTCAAAAAAGTGCTGCTAGCTAAAATTACCGACACTTTTAAAAAGTATTGCTATATGTGGGGTCGCTAGGTATATAGTGACAGTTAAAGAGTGTCGCTATAACCTAAAAGAGTGCTACTAATTTACCAACACTTATTTAAGCATTTAGCAACCGCCAAAACTCTATCTCGTTGGCTGCGGTGGCGGAGGAGGACGACAGGAAAGGCTCTTCGTCTAGAATTTCAGTGGATTGAGTGAAGAGAGAAGAAAAGATGGTAATTGATTTTTTTTTTTTTTTTTTCTTTTCTGTTTGTAATCGGGCCAAATGGACTGGGTGTGGTGGGTTGAGTAGAGTAATCTTTTATTTTTGGTTGGATTGGGCTTTATATTTAGGCATTAGTAGATGTTTTTTTAAGTTTTAGGATAAATGGGACACTTACTCAAAAGTGTCCCAAACATATGTCTCTATAACCTAATTCTGTTGTAGTGTTGCTAGCGTGTAGAATAATAAGTAAACTAACAATGCTTTTGATAACCACACACAATATATAAACTCGAAGACAACGATTCACCGAATATTCCATAAATAAGCATATCTTAATTAACTATTAATCTCTTTTGAATTATGCTGATATACTATCGACAGTGCCAAGTGCTTGGTGCTATCGAGTTTTCAGTCGTTGAATGAAAAGATATGTAATTAGGATGATATTAGTCTCTAGGGTTCAGTAGGTGGTTGGTTGAATAGTATAATCTAACGGGTGAAAATGATTAAAGAATAGATCCAACGATAGAAAATTCGATAGTATCAAGAGCCTTGTACTATTGATAAGCCGGACTCTCTTCTTTTTGTCTATATTACATCAATGTAATATTATTACCAATATGATTTTAGGCTAAAGTATGACCATTCTATACAACCCCCTAGGCGGCTAACCATCCCTCTCATTCTCTCCCCATTCTCATTCTCATTCTCTTTATGATGAGTAGTTATCTATCAAATTTGGAGATTTTGTTGGTATTATTATTATTAATATTATTATTTTAAAGAAGGAAATTGTCCCTCCTTATTTGGAGATGTGGGTAGCCATCAAGAATTTGATTGATAAACTAGAGTCTACACTCAGTCCGCTTCATAGCCTACCCCCTATTAGATATATTAGGAAATTGGATTTTTTTTTTCTGTTTTTATTTTACAAGTAAAAAGCAAAAAACACAAGCTCTAATTTAAATTTATATAAGAACATACTCGAACTCCTAGCCTCATGGTCGGCATCAGAACACCGAATCGACTGGCAGATAACTGGTGATCTGGCAATTTAGTTTTTTTAGTATTCGTTCTTAGAAACTTTGGACTCTACTTAAGCAAATGTAAGCATGCAGTTGAATACAAACACGCTGAATCAAGCTCAAACTCTTGATCATTAGAAACTATTTGAGAAGATTTTAATCAAACATTTATATTAGATTATAACTTAATGGTTTATATTTAGATTTTAGCTCGTAGTCATTGGAGAGTTTGGTCTATCGAATGTGGTCCATGAAATAAATCTTTTTGAGTGCTGAGAAAGTGAGATGAATGGGACCCGCCCATAGATGTATTTGGTTGTAACTAAAGCAGGGGCCAAGATGGTCTTTATCCACACCCATCTTGTGGGCCCCTCAAAATCTCTCCTCATCCTCCTCTGCAAAGGATCAAATAACAAGATTATCTAATACTTAACACTCCAACTAACTAGTAGGTTATAGTGGGGAAGGGACTTCCACATATAGGTTCTCATTAACCCACCAACTTAAATCCGTATTAGGTTTAATTAATCAAATCATAATCCTAACATTTTGGATCGCCTCGATTTGGCTTCAAATCGTAATTTTAGTTAGATTCACTGTAGTACGTATCCCTAAAATCGGACCTTATATCTCGTATTTGATTTTGAATAACATTTTGGACGGACGTATTGCACCAGAATTAGAAATGTTCAATTCAAACTTCTTTACTTAGATATCAAAATTATTATTATTATCTTTTCTCTTACCACAGCGTAAAGTTTAAAATAATACAGGCGAAAATAGGATCAAACACATTAGTTTTGAACAGTTCAAACCAATAATAACAGTGCCTTGGAAACCATTCCACTTATCTCCATCTCTTTCTTAATTAATAAATCATCACGCCACACTTATGTTTGGGAGAACACATCAAACATTTATTTATTTATTTATTTATTTTTCTTATATTGTTTGAGATAAGATTCAATTTGAATTTAGTACACGTAGATATGTCACCACGTCTTTCATTTTGAAAACTATTTCATCATCTACAGTTGCGTCTTAGCCAAACCCTCTTGAAAGCTTCCAACAAGCAAGCTGTCAAAAATATCCCCACAAAATAATTAACAAACGAAATGCATTAAAAAAAAAAAGATAAATATCATGTATGAAGAGAAAGTGTGCATTAGTAAATTAATAAAAGGTGTCACACATGAATTAGAGATGATTTAATTATGCAAATGTACAATGGAGCAGTTGTATAAAATATATGGAACTCAATCCGAATGGGACGGGTCACCACTTACCTAAATATCTTTATATCAACATGGGCTCAAGTTAATGCCATTTTAGCAATTTTATATTTTTAATTTAGGAATAAAAAAAACATACACGCGTGCATTTGCCGTACTTTTGGCACGTCTCCACGGGAATTGAGTTCTCTGCAGATACTGTACAAAATACTTAAATACAGGTGTATTTTTTTACTTATTTATTTAAATAAATATATGGGTGTGATACAACGTAACTTACTATCTTTCTCTTTCTAAAAAAAATAAAATAATATAAACCTACCACGATTTGAGATTTTTATGTGCGCTCAGAAGCATAGCTTTGATTTAAGTAAATAATATTAAGCGAGCTCGAACTATAATATTAATTATCATATTTTATATTTGAAAGCAAGTTTATTTAATTCGTGTAGTATCATTGTTTTAACAATGAAAACTCATTGAAATTTCTGGCCCACTATTTTGACATAATTACTATTACATGCTAGTGATTTATTTAAGTTTGTACATTTTTGACATGATATGTGTTAGAATATTAACCCCTCGAAATTGATAATCGACTTCAATTTTTGGACTTCAACTCGTCGATAGTAATTTTGCGGTGTGACTAATTTGGAAAATAAATTGTGAAGAAAAAATGAATGTCTGTGGTTGGTAGCGGAGGATTCAGACCGATAGATCCGAGCTCGTAGCCCATCATTGATATTCGCCGAGGGGTGTGGGGGGCTCCGTCGTATGGATCGGATCGGATTCGAAATACGTTAAAGATTTTTTTTTTTTTTTTCATTTTGCTCTAGAGGCGACAGATTGATTGTACTTTGAACTTTGTATTCTCTCTTTCGTTCGGATTGATTGTACTTTGAACTTTGTATTCTCTTTTTCGTTCGGATTGATTGTATTTTGAACTTTGTATTATCTTTTTTGTTCGATAGTGAAGCTCTCTTTTCTCACCGATAGTCTTTTTTTCTGCAAAGAATTTTTACTTAAATTTGTGTGTTGTTTTTGCATTTGACGTACCATTACTAATTATCTTACGGTATTGACTTTCTGATAATTTTTTAAATTTTTTTTATGGTACATTTATTAATACTATCCATTGAATTTGGTCCCTAATTAGATAAGACAAAAGAGCAATATTACGAGATGTTGACATTATTAACTCAAATCAGATAGTTTTATCGGGGTAGGATCATAAAATCCGACCATAGAGGTTAGGTTTAACATTACTAGATTTGAAGATTTCGATTATGCTCAACCAAAAATCTACTCCCAATCCATCTTAACGTTCATGAGGTTTTTACATTCGTCTTTTGCATGGACTTAATTAATTAGCTGGAACCAATGAACCAAAAGAGGCCTACAAAATTGCTTTGATATTCGGATTATTCTCCTACTACGGAATATCCCCTGAGCAAAAAAAATCGCACAATTCCAATGTCGTATTTCCCCTTTTTAGGCAGAAAACGAGGGTGGCGCATATGTAGTACCTTTTCTGAGAGAGAGAGAGAGAGAGAGAGAGAGATACTCTTTCAATGTTACACTGACATGTGGGGCCTACAAGAATCTGGGCCCACATGCATCTACACTGCATGTTTATTGGGTACATGCATCTACAGATGTAGTCTCGCTGAAATGTTGTGTACGTGTTTGCGTGTTGGGGTGAAGCTAAGATCACAATAGGCAGATGCTGTACACAGAAACCATCTTTATTAGGAACTAGGAAGCAGAAGATAGGGAAGTACTTGGAATTCAACTAGTATTTTTAATTCCAGTTGATAGATTAATTTTGTTTAAAGCTAAAAGAATCGTTTTAGGTCTCTCTTTTCTCAACTAGATGAAGAGTCTCTGATCATCACTTTTGTACCTTCAATATTGGGATGGTTTCAGGTAGAATTTTGTTTCCCATGGATGTTAATATTAGCGCGTTTCAGTTTACTTCTATGAAATTATTTTTTAATGTAAATTTGTTCTGTTCCTAACAAAATAAGACGGTCACTTCGGCTCACATTTTCTTGCGTGGCGCGTCTGAGACGGACAGCTCTTATCTAATCAACTCCCACGGGGTTGTCTCCACACTGTTACTGGGTATGGAGAAGCACAGAGCACTCTAGTCCTAGTCTAGTGGCTTAGCTAGGACAGCAACTTGGTTGGCTTGGAGTTGGTGTGGATAGTGAGTGATTTGTTGATCTTTGGCTTGTGCTTGGAATGATTATGTTATGATTTAGAATAGAGCAATGCGCAGGAATATATTATAAAGAGTGATAATACATATACACTACTACAAGGTTACTTTCAAATACTGTTAATGAAGCAAAGATTTTATAGGTCAACAAATCAGTAATTTTATCTTTTAGTTTGGCAACTAAGACCGGTAACTTGTCAGTAATATCGGACTGGAACTTCTACCGTGTCCAAGACATTACTCGTATGTAAAAGAGCAAAGTTTTGTGTAATTGAGAAGTATTGAAAATGCAGTTAATAAGTCAGATTTATATTTGGTAGATAGCAAGTAGTTTAGCCTTTGGAGGTTGAGATATCAATTTGGCACATGATCTGATCAACTTGTAACGTGTACCTTATATTGGACAGGTTTGAGTAGAATGTTTTATGTTGTCACTGTTGGTGAATACAACTATAGCACAAGATATGCAGTGCGAGGATGCCAATTAAGCTACTAAGAATATATTACTTCTTCACATGAACTTATTTGATGTTCTTTAGATCTCGAAATTTCTAGGTCGACGGCCTTTAACAATAGTACTTCTCCAGTTTCATAGTACCAGTTTATTCTCTACGATTAGCTTTCATAGTTGCAATGTTGCACCTAGATCTGGGTTAAACTCGATCATCTATCAACATTCTTTTACTTATTCAAAATCGATAGCGAGTTCAATTTTAGGGAACAACAAAAGATATATTATCTCATTCAATTGGAGTTGGGAATTAATCATGCAACAGAGATAAAGGGCAGCGAGAAAACTACTGCACAGAACAATAGCAATGGAAAGAGATGGTCCTCTACTCATTCATGGAGTGAGTGTGCACAATAAAGAGGCTCTCCTCTTCCTCTCAATGTGATGCATGTACAACCAACCCAATCACAATTCCAATCCATTCCCCCACCAAAGGTGCTGCTACACCACACCACTTTCTAGTGGGATTCTGGTGGGCTAAAAGGAGAGAGGGAGAGGGGATCCACTCCAGCAGTAATAGGATCAGAAACATGTGTAGGTGAACCCCACACTCGATGAATTGCCCCCAACTAGGTTTTGATGATCTCTTCACCCCCCAGAACCCCTTTTTGTGGAGGGCCAATGAAACCATAGATCTCCTAAGAATCCAACTATTATTACCTGCAAACAAATCCATGCTGTCTCGATAGCAGCTTAACAACAACATAAAGAGCAGAATTGGAATAATTGTGTTACAAGATAAAGAGATATAAATGAAAAATAACAAAAAGGCATGGCATACGACGTTAGTGCAACAAACTGTTAAAGCGCTCTCGAACGATCATCAAAAGTCCCAGACATACTCATATGACACCTCTATAATTTACAGAAAAGAGAGCAAAAGGCAGATTCCACACATAATGTCTTCTAGAAGAATGAAAACCCTATGATCATGGAAGGGCCAAGTAACCATTACGATGTTTTAAGAGTTAATAAATACATTCTATTCCTGGAAGCAAAGCATCTGAAATATTTATAATTTATGCGATGGCCCGGAATCGATCTGAGCTCAAACACCACCCACTTGCAGCATTGATTCCACCATGTATGCGCTGACTAGTGTCTCCAAGCACAGAAAACGACATGCCCGCTGTTTGCAGTATCAAATTACATCAGTTGATAACACCAGAAACCCTTTAACATGTTCTGGCTGCCTTGGTGATTCCATTTAGATAAAAAAAAAAGGATAAAATATACGATCTCTATGATTTTGATAGATCGACATGTTCGGGCAGTATCAGCCACTGTACATAATACAACATTTGGGCAACTTCCAAGTCATTGAATTGGAGGGCTCATCTAACTGTTGTCGAAGATTAGGTTCAGGTCATCGCACAACAAGGGCATCTAGATAAAGCATCCTGTGAAGAATACTACCTCTCTATTGGATGAGGATCATATGGTGACATCTTAGTTTAGTGATATGATTCTGGTTGTCATGAAGAGCTAATCCTTGTTATACTGGAGTAATCACCCACATTGGCAACAAAAAGAGGGTCCTTGTCTTCATTAAGTTTTGTTGAACTATGACCTGATTGCTCCAATTCCTTTGTCAGGTCCTCCATTGTCTTCTTCAAGCTGGCTTTGTTCACCTGTCCCCCTTCACCCATTGCCATGCCAACCATTGTAATCTTGGGGAGCAGAGGATTCAGCGGTATCCCATTAATGGCATGTTTATTCACTCTGGGCATGAAATAAAAACAAATAAATAATGCATCAATCAGACACGAGTTAATTACAAGTTCAGTCCTCAAGTTCACTATTTAGTGCCTTAAGTTTATTCTGCAAAAAAAACTTGGTCCTATTATTGTACGGACCGGAATCATTAGACAGAGAATACAAGCTGGGAATGAAATTAAAAGTTGCAGTCAATCTTCAGAGATTAAATTGGAGCTGAAATGGGATCCAACCTTCAGGGCTGTTACGGTTGAAACTTTGAGAGTGAAATCAAAATTCTGGTGAAACTTTAGAGAGTAAATTTCTAATTAACCGATAAAACAAAAAAGCAAACAAAGAAGAGAAGAAAAAAGTTTCAAATCAAGAACAAGATAAGAGATACAAACCGTGTACTTGACTTGCATTGGGTTTCTTGGTTTCGGAACTTCCCATGCCTGGGCCACAAATTTGGAAGCCAATTACTAAAAGGAAACGGGAAATTATTGTAACGTGCTAACTGGTCATTATCTCTGCGAGCATTGTCTTTAATCTTTGTATCTGAAGCACCAGAAGCACCAAATTGAAGACTCTGCTCGCTGAAACTGGTGCCATCCAAATTAGAAGCAATGCTTGTTAACGCTTCTAGCTTTGAAAATGAAGCAGCGGTCCTGAAACCATCATCATATACTATAAAATTGTAATTAAGAAAGATTCCAACCATATTGAACTACAATAGCAGGGTATATAATTTTGATCATCACATCAAACGAAGATCATTTTTGGAGAGAGATGATATTTGGGTAGCAAAGTAGGCATATTCTAGGGATACCAGAGTTTGGAGCTAATATTTCAGAGTGTAAGAACTAAAAATTTCACCTAGTCAATAAGATAAAAACCCTTGGATCAAAAAGGAATTATAAGGTCATGGTCCGACTCATAGGGGTAGCACCTAAGTCCAGCTTATTCCTCGCATTCTTCACAACTTGAAGATTTGAACAATGACCAGAAAAGCTAAATCCATTTGACCAATATTTGCTATCAAACTGCTAAAGAGAAGCGTTTAAAAACCAGCATCATTTCTGAATTCTGACTTCTGAACCGTTTCTGAACAGATTTGAACAACACATTTTTAAGCTAAAAGTGTAAGCCATGGAATTTTTTGATTTTCGAGTAGGGAAAAGAAACATTTCCTACTATAGACGATAAGTATTAAAAGAAAGGCTAAAATGAATCTCATGTTAATCGAGGTGATTCACACACTTGTTCATGAGATTTTCGACAGTAACACTAGTCAATACACCAGGTACTCCTGGTGTACTTTAGTCAAATGACTCAAATCATAAAACCTTCCCACAACAGTTAGTTAGAGGTTAGGCCTTGGAAAAAATTATATAATTATGAGTTTTGATCCATTTTGATCTTGCGCCAAATTATTCAACTCAACTAGGTTTCTCCCTTAATTTTCCTATTTCTCTTTTTTTATGGAAAGAAATCCTATTTAAGGTCCAACTAAGCACAGATCTGATAAATCTTAATTAATCAAGGTCAGGATAATTCCAGAAGAATCTAGCTTGGTAAATTACACAACTTTGAAATGATAAAGATGAGGATAGATCTTTCCTCAATTAATTATATAAATGCAGTCATATATTCAGCAAGATTTCACATTCATTCAACAAAAAATTGAGATGATGCTAACAAGGCATGGCATAGTAGTTGTACCTCTCTTCAAATGAGTCAACCAAGTAGGGAAACTTTGGTTGTATACCAGTAGCTTTTCTCAACCACTTGTTTCCTAGAAGCACCTTATCAACAACATCAAGGAACTGAATCTCAGCAGCTTTTGATAAGACATTAAGAGGAATGCCTGTATGGCCCATCTCATCCAGTACTTCTTGAACCTGGATAGGTGTATGTATAAGATAGGTAAAGTGTAGAAAGAAGCATACCTATATGATATATGTTAAATAGAGATAAGAAAAAAATTGTTACGCACTATAAAAATTGATGTTTGAGCAGAGGCACAAAGTACACCTAAATTCTTTCTGAAAAAGATAAGATGAGATACCTCTGGAGGCTCAAATAAGCTGTCTCCACTTTCCTCTACAATTTCTGCTGTTAGACTATCATCAATCACATCCCTCCTTCGTTGCATATGCCGATTTTGGATCATTGTGCGAAAATGCTGATCAATTGAAGCTTCAAGAATATTGTCCAACAAGTTTTTATCAAAGAAGTAAGGTGTATACCTGAATTGAGACACAAATAAGCCACCAAAAGTTTACATGACTTTTCAGGGATGTAAATTTGAGGGAAAAGACTAACTGTTGTCTCTCACTAAAGTTCAGATAATGTTTGCAAGTGTTCAGAAGGAAGCGCAGACAGCAATTCCGCACGGTAGCAGAAAATGAGGAAAATACATAGGCACAAGAAGGATGAATGAGTAAAATCATAGTAGGTCTAAATTATCTAGCTTACAGGTACTTGTCAAATCCCTAACAACTAACTACAAACAAATACATAATTTCCAATATCTTAAACTTTTCAAGAAAATTGAAAAGATTGTTAAGATATAGAGGGGCCAACTAAACATCTTGGCTCACTTAGTCACTTAAATTGGCTGTTCAAGATTCAGAAAGTTGGAATACCTCATACCCACATCCCAAGAAAAGATGGTTGGCCTGAGAATTTGCACAGCTGATGAAATTTAAAAGTTGAGACACAATAATGACAATAAGCAACAATAAGAGAGCGTACTTACATATGTTAAGGTTCTTGTTATTTGTTGGCCAAATAGAAGATAATGGAATGAGGCATAAGCAACAATAATGAGATAAGATGATGAAGAAAGATGGACTTGACAGCAAAGACAAATAAAGAATATTACTTCATCCATAAGATGACACGTTCAATAGAAAGAAACAATAGATAGGAAGATAACATAGGCACCGACCATTTTATTCCGTCATTTGTAGCTATCGCAATATTCAAATTTTGAGCAGTAAATACAGGAACACCATCGATCTTTCTTTTCCCACCCTTACGTGAGATCACCTTCAGGAGCTTATTGGCCGCCTTGACCTGCATAAGTCTCGTATTATTGCAATTATAATTTTATGTTATGGAAAAATGGGAAAAAAATTCTTTTATGCATACCTGTTTCTCATTTGGAACGAATTGGAACATGTGCGGCTTCTCCTGCAAAATAAATTGCACAGTTCATAGAATCCAGTGTAAAGGACTACTAATTGACGATTTAATCATGTAAACAGGCTAAACAATGGGTCCAGCAGCAACTTATGAGCTACTTTCAAGTTTGATGAGTTCAAGAACATAGGGGGAGATGTGTTCGAGACGTGTTGATGAGTTCAAGAACATAGGGGGAGATGTGTTCGAGACGTGTTGATGAGTTCAAGAACATAGGGGGAGATGTGTTCGAGACGTGTTGATGAGTTCAAGAACATATGAGATTAACCTCTTTCTACACTTTTCCTTTTGCAAGAGCTACTGGATTTTTAAAGAGAATTAACAGCATATTGCAAACTTCCAGGGAAATACACCAATATACAAGCTCTTGACATGTAGTTGCAGTATAATTTTACCTTGAAATGTTCATATGCTACATCGAGACGGCAAGCCCCCACCATACCAGTTGGAACATTTAACCTTTTCACATAGGAAACTGAGGGAGTAAAGATGAGCTAAGTTATAATTCTCCACCAATACACAGGGAAACACAAGCAAGCCACTTCGACAGTGCAGATAGATATATGACTTAGGAGGTATTTAAGCATGCAGTTCCTCAACAAAAAAAGGAAAGAAATTGCCCAAGATCAAAAGGCAAACCTGCATCACTCAAATCCATGAAAAAGCGAAACACAGGGCCATTTTGTTCGCCCTTTGTAACCAATGCGAACATCTTTTTTAACCATGCAGGAGTCCTAAAAATAGAATAAAATATTATTATTGAAAAAAAACTCTGATAAACAAACAATTATTGTACAACACAAATGTTGCATGCAGGTATGACAACTTTCTGCAGATCAATTTATCACTAACAAAATTTGAAGTCAAGTCATCAGAACTCATTCACATCCAGAGTGTGTTTGGTTCGCCCCCTTTTCACCTTAGAATCTGAATTGGAATGGAGAATCCCTTTATCCGTGTTTGGTATGCAGGATTCTCATTCCGATTCCGATTTCTGGATGAATGGGGATCCCCCCAATTACCCCTTTTACCAATCCGGCCTAGGAGGCCGGATTGAAAATTAAATATGGGCGGAACAGATTTATTCGGATTAAATTTAACTTTTTTAAACTTATTTTTTAATTAAAATATAAGTTTAAGTTTAAAAATTATATTAATAAATTTTAATTTTAGGGCGTGTTTGGTTTGCTTCTTTTTCACCCTGGAATCGAAATCGGAATGAATAAATCCGTTTGTGGGTGTTTGGTACGCGGGAGTTTCATTCCGATTCCGATTTCCGAGTGGAATGGGAATCCCCCAATCACCTCTTTTTTCAATCCGGCCTAGGAGGCCGGATTGAAAGTTGAATCCGGACGGAATGGATATTTATTCGGATTAAATTTATTTTTTCAACTTTTTTAATTAAAATATGAGTTAAAATTTAAAAATTAAATATATAATTTTTAATTTTAATTTAAACTTAAATTAAAAATTAAAATTTAATCAACTATTTCGAATCTAACTTATGAATTTGAATTTAAATTAAATTTTAATTTATATAAAATGTTATTCAAATTTTATTTCAAACTTAAATTAAATTTATGGATTCAAATTAAAATTTAAATTGTAATTTTAAATTTGAATTTGAATAAATCAAAATTTAGTTTCATATTTTGAATTATCCACTCAATTTCAAAGTTTAATTTTTTTAAAAAAAAATAGATTTAAAATTTTGACATTATTTCAAAATTTTGATGTAAATTTTTAATATTTAATTTTTAATTTGAATTTAAATTAATATATTATAAAGATAATGTTAGTATATTAATTTGATTACATTTTTTATATCCACCTGAACCAAACACCGACAATGAAAATGATTTATTCCGATTCCGATTCAGGTGATGACCAAACAGAATTAGGTAATAAGTCATTCCGATTACGATTCCAGCTTATTTTGATTCCGATTCCGATTTCGATTCCGACTTCGAACCAAACACGCCTTAATTTCAACTTAAATTAAAAATTAAATTTCAATCAAGCATTTCGAATCATATTTATAAATTTGAATTTAAATTTAAATTTAATTTAAAATCTAAAGTTTTATTCAAATTTTATTTAACATTTAAATAAAATTTATGGATTCAAATTAAAATTTATATTATAATTTTAAGTTTGAATTTGAATAAATAAAAATTTAGTTTTATATTTTGAATTATGGTGGCGAACCAAATAGAATGAGCTAATGAATTATTTTGATTCTGTTTCCAGTTTATTCTCATTCCGATTTGATTCCGACTTCGATCCAAACACACCCTCAACTCCTTAAAACTGTGGAATAATAGAGATAGTGTCTATTTTTGTACTCTAGCAAACCACATTCATATAAAAGTGCATCTAGAAAAATTACCATGAAGCTTGAAGTCAAACTAGAACTCCTCTTATTTGCTTAGATACAAACTAGAAGCCCACAATCAAGAACTAAATGTGGCATAAAAAATCAAGATGTAGCATCAGTATCAATAGTGTTAGGAAAAGATAATAAAATATTGCAATAACAAAGTGAATATTCATGCTCTAACTACTATGACTGAAATTCAAATGATAGAACTTAACAAACAGAAGAATTAGCATTCAGCATAACAACCTATTGTTTTGATCCCGTCGACTATTAACAGACCAGATCTTCAAACAATATATTGATCACTTGAATCAATTTTTAACATTCATCACCAGCGCAACTTCTGAAAGATACCAAAAATTTTCTCCATTTACACATAGAATCAAAAGGAGCACCATAAGATATAATTCAAAGCAAAACTGAATCTTCCAATAATAGCATTAAAAACTTAAATTTCACCAGTAACACAAATGTATTCAAGCATAGATTGAGGAATTAAGAGAGATGGGAGAAAGGGGAAACAGCAAAATACCTTTTTGAGAGGAAGGGGATGTCGAAGTGAGTGGTGACGGCCATGAGGCCATTGCCGGAGGGGTCGAGCATGCTGAATACTTGCCCGACGAAGGCGGGGCCCCTTGCGCCCTTAGAGCTTGAGTTGAGCGCCTCTATCCTCACCCCCGGCGACACGCTCCCCACCGCCGACCCCGCCCCCACCCCCGAGGTCGCGTTAGGGTTCCGGTGATCGGAGTAGTAGGAGGACGACGAGGAGAAGGGGAGGAGGAGCGGCATCGTCATGGCGGAGGACCTCGCCGCCGCCGCCGCCGCTGCCGAAGGCGGAGGATCTTTGCGGTTGGTGGTGGTGCGATGTGGTGGCGCGAAGGGGGAGAAGGGGAGGCGCGAGAGGACACCGGAGGTGAGGGAGTGGATGGGTTGAGCGGCAGTGAGGAGGAAGGTGAGAGGCTTCTCCCATGGCGGAGGAAGGGAGGAGGAGGACGACGACGACGACGGAGGAGACGGGGAGGACATCGTAGCCGCAGGCGAGGCAATCAACGGTGGGGATTGATCCGTTCGCCGATGGATTTTGTGCCCGAAACCGGGGGTAGGAAGAACAGATTTTTATCGGGTTTTTGTGAGGATTATATATTGTTATTTTTGAGCGACGAGGGAGCAAAGAATACGGGTGATTACGGGTCGAGTACTGGATCTGATCCGATAACTCACTGGATTCAATGATCCATGGAGTCAACTCAACGGGCTTAGTGATCCACTTACCGGAGTCCAATTACACCATGGACTCTTAAAGTAAATGTAGCCCAATAAATGCCCAGTCTCAACAAGGCCCAAAAAACCAAGGCCGAAGCGTGGGCCCAAGCCTATACTAAACTGGCCTATGGCGTAATATATTTTTTAAAGCGCCAATTCTTTTTTTTTCTTATTTTTTGTTCGGTCTCTTTGCTGGGTTTGGATCAGCTAGGAATGGAAACGTAGCACATCCGGCGGCGGGAAGGGTCTCCTACTTTCTGCCTCATTCCTTTGGTGGATCGAAATAGTTTCAAATTATATTAAACAATTTCTTATCCCTATTTACTGTTCTATTTAGGACAGATCAGAATAAGAGTAAGTTTTTGACAAATTTTTAGAAGATCGGAATGGATCAGAAAAAGCAAAACTTGCCCTATATGGCGCTCTATTTTTTTAGATTATTGGAACGGATTCAGAATGAATTATTTTTATTACTTTTTTTATTTTTAGCCTCCACTTAATTCCACATTGGAATGGACTGTGGAGGAAGTTCCATCAATCTAGATCTCTAGATAAGTAGAACCATCAAATTAATGTGATTTAAAAAATAATCAATTTCTGTGTACAAATTTGTAAAATAATATGCTTTCCAGCATTATAAATTTGCATGCAGGTGCATCTTTCGCTCGAAGTGGCCATTCAACAAAAGCCTCTATTTTTTCTTTTTTTTTCTTTCTTTTTTTTTTATTTTTTTAACATTGGTGAAGCATCAAATACCCTTGCAACATTATCAACAATCGTATATGATAACACTGACACATTAATTAGTTCGAATTTTACTTATCGAAACAATAATTATATAATAGAACTAATAATAATTAGTCCCATTGCGTGAAGCTCGAGATTGCCAATGTAATAGGACTCTACGGGAGATCATACAATGCACGTAATTGCAACACCTCCTAGTCAATTTTTTGGACTCGTCCATGCGAACATCTTTTGAGAATGAACATTACTTATCAACAACAACAACCAAAAAATACCCTCGTCATAAAATTTTTTGCTTTGCGGATTTTTGAAATCAGTGGTAGACCTAAATTTTATTACGCGATATCAAAGCAAGAACCTACTGAATTAATTTTGTTTGGCAATGTTTACTTACTTGAATTTGATGTTTCATTGATCCAAACGCGACACACTAAATTTGATCAGATTTATTGAATCTAATATTATTCTATTAAAGATGGTTCTTTTTATATCATTTTTCTTATATAAGAAACGCATAATTGGAACATAGTTTTCAACATAAATTCATTACATCGCTAAATTTCTATTATATAAATACTAATTCCTTACTAGATTCAATACATACACAGTGAAAACAAAACAGTGCAATCAATGCCATACAACCAATGGAGATCACTACACGAACAAATTGATTGAGCTCTATCAGATGGAGGTTTCGGTACCGAAAAATTTATATTTTCGGTACTGCATGAAATTTGTTCTAGATCAATCTTATCATGTTGTAGACCATAGCCAAGAGTCTCATAAAAAAAATGATTTACTAATTTTATATAAAAAAATATAATTTTAAAAATTACTATTATTATTATTATAATTTAGAGACAATTGCTTTTATATTTTTGAAAATTTTTTGACTTTTTTATTTATTCTTCTTAAAAGTTTAATATTAAAAATATCTTTTTAAAATTTTAAAATATTTCAAATATATTTCTAAAGTTAAATTTCGTAGTGCACAGTTAGATGCAGTTATTATTTTAATAAAATTGTTATTTTTTTTCAAATATATTATTTTACTGTCATTAATTTTTTTATTTTAAAAAATATTTTAATATTTTATCTTTTTAAATATAATTTAAAGAATCTGAGTGACGTGGCATGCAGGGAGTGGTCAACCGACGCGAGCAGGGCCAGGGCCAAGACCATCACTACCACCACCTCGCCCGCCGCCCTCGGGAAACGCAAGTTTGGCCGTTTCTGTTCCCGCCCTCTGCGGGTCCCACTCCCACCCGCAACTCCCCACCACTTCGCAACAAATTTGCATCTGTGGCCCCAACCTTTCCTCTCTTTTTTTTATTCTATTTTTTATTTTTCGTTTTTTTTTATCCTCCCAAAAATGCAAAAACTTTTTTTTTTTTTCTTTTTAGTGATTTTGTAATTTTAGAGTAAATTCTTTCCTTCCAAAATTAAACTTAGCCACTACATTTCGAAACAAAAATTACCACTCTCTAGTCTCTTCCCACCACGCATTCCTGCCCACGTTCATAGCCAGGAACCGTCTACTCTCTGTTTTGGTGTTGTTTTTTTTTTACTTCTTTTTCTGTTACTGCTGCTCTTTTACTTCCTTGCCCGTACCTACCGAGCTACAACTGTTCTACAACACTTTCCAATTTGTTTCTAAAAAATTTACTCAACATACGTGTCTGAACCGGTGTCGTGCTAGATTAATTGTCTTTCATCTGGTCATCAGGCTCGGTCGACATTTTTGGTAACAGATAAACCAACCCTTCCTGCGTATCCCCTTTCGTTCCGTATTATTAGATCGACGAACAAGAAGAAGAACCCTCCACGACAACATAAGAAGCTGGATTACGCATTTGGAGAGAGAGAGAGAGGGATTTGAGTTTTGTTGGCGGCGAATGGTGGTGGGGGGATGGAGTTCTGGCCGGAGTTCTTGGCGAGCAGCTGGGGGAGGGAGTTCGTGGCGGGAGGGGTCGGGGGGATGGCGGGAGTCATCTCCGGCCACCCCCTCGACACCCTCCGAATCCGCCTGCAGCAGCCCCCCCCCAGCACCGGCGGCATCGGCCGTGCCTCTGCGGTCCGGCTGCTCCGTAGCATCGTCGCGGCGGAGGGCCCTTCCGCCCTCTACCGCGGCATGGGGGCGCCGCTCGCATCCGTCACCTTCCAGGTGCACTGTAATTATTATTATTATTATTATTATTAAGACTATTTCTCACTCGTTTCCTATCTAATACAAGTTTTGACTAACACGGTGTCCAAATTTACGAGTTTACTCGTGATCTGTGAACGACGGTGTTAAGCAAACGCATGAAAGCAGGAAATAAAGCAAAACAATGGTGAAAGGATCGGTCCAGATGATCAGTAAATTGGTATAGGTTGAGGTATATTTGATGCCGATTATGACTTACGAGGAAGGAGATTCTAACTTAATTAAATAAGGTTTTTTTTTCCCACCCTTCTCTCAAAAGAAAAAGAGGGGGAGAGGACTCGAATTCTGTACATGTGGGTCTGATGTCATGTGAGATAATGTTATAGATTCGTTTAGTTTTAAAAATTCGAGTTATTAGTATTTTCGATATTTGTATTCAGCCATCGTATCCCTCAAATCTTCCGAGGACTTCAAGTTCATGCTTAGGGAACAAACCAACACAGGATAGAAACTCAATAATTTTTCTCTATCTATAGAATAAATGTAGTTTAGATCTTGTTTGTTTGTTTGTTTTTTTTTTTTTTTCAAGTAAATACTCTGCATTGGTGATCTACGCATCAATTTACTCTCTCGCCTTTTGCTAAACAATTCACCTACCGGCTATGTTTCAATGCAGAACGCAATGGCGTTCCAGGTGTATGCAATCCTCTCCCGATCATTCGACTCGTCTGACGATCCGACAGAACCGCCTTCTTACAAGAGCGTGGCGCTGGGCGGGGTCGGGACAGGTGCACTTCAAAGTCTAATGCTAAGCCCCGTTGAGCTCGTCAAGATCCGCCTCCAGCTCGGCGGCGACCGCTTGGGTCCGCTGGGCACGGCCAAGCACATTCTAAAACACGAAGGGCTGCGGGGCATATACCGCGGGCTCTCCATTACGATCCTCCGTGATGCTCCGTCCCACGGTGTCTACTTCTGGACTTACGAATTTTCTCGCGAAAAGCTTCATCCAGGGTGTAGGAAAACCGGGCAGGAGAGTCTCGGGACGATGCTCGTGGCCGGGGGGTTGGCCGGAGTGGCGAGCTGGGTGTGTTGCTACCCGTTGGACGTGGTGAAATCGAGGATTCAGGCGCAGGTGGGGTTCAAGAGGTATAATGGCATTGTGGATTGCTTTCAGAGGAGTGTGAGAGAAGAGGGGGTGTCGGTGCTGTGGCGCGGCCTGGGAACGGCAGTTGCGCGCGCATTCGTCGTGAATGGGGCTATCTTCTCGGCGTATGAATTGGCTTTGAGATTTTTGGCTAATGGCAATTGACGGATTGTGATCGAGGAGAATTGACGCTTGTGGATCAGAAGTATCAAGAATCCCAATATGATGACTTTATTATACATGAAAGCTCATTCGTAACAACTTGTTCATTTTTTAGTGAGGCGCATTATACTGTAGTTGGGCGATCTTATTGTAAATATGAAACAGAATAGACCATTCTTTGAAGCTCCTGCAAATATAGTAAATTGAGGAACGATACGGTGAAAATAGTTGATTAATGGAATACATATAGTGGTGCGAATTGAAAATGTGTGAACCTTTTCTCAACTATAAAGGAATGATGAATCTGTCCATGGGATCGATCTTTAGCAACAGTGTTTTCGTGTTTTGATAGTTATGTTGCTGTCTCTAACGATATTTAACTGCTGCAATCCACATTTGGATGATGATCACTTAATACCAAAACCCTGAATTATCTAGTGAGTTTTCTCTTCTCATTTGAAACAAGAATTTAGAGGGAAATAAGGCCTCCTGTATCCAATAATCCCATTCGGTAACGAAATGCAGCATGGTGCAGTCTCTGACATTGATATGTTCACCATCGAGCACAAAAACAGCTTGGCAAAGTATCAATGCATTTCTCATTGACGAGCTTTAATCTTCCCCTGACTTGATGTTCAGGTTCCGAAATTTCCTGAGCTTTAATATACACAAGTGCAATGCCAAAATTGTGGAGCAGCAAAGTGGGAGCCTGCTCAGTGTACGTTAGTTTCTATTACACAAACTTACCCACTTGGAAAAAACGTATTCACAAAGAGAGTCACTAGGTTCAGTAGTAACAAAAAGATATTTAGTTACAAATCTTAATCTATCATAAGCAAAACGCCGGCTATTGAGATTCGTGTTCATATTTTGATTCTTTATTTTCTACTAGCTGAGCACCACCGGCGTCTACAACTTCCGTAGGAGATCTCGGTGAATTGCTAGGTCCTTTTGAGATGTCATTAGGAGAGCTTGGTGAATTACTAGAAGGTCCTGAGATATCACCTTCACATTTGCTTTCTGGTTCATCGCCATTCCCTTGGTTGAGAAAATGATCATTTGTACAATCCTCCTGATCCTTAGAAGACACAATTTCATTAGAAAATTGCCCACCAAATTCACCTTCATCACATTTTCTTTCTAATTCACCTCCAATAAGGTCATCAGTTTCTTCATTAAGCTTGACATTCGGATCTAAGACCGATTCCTCACTACCCATATTAGATGGGAGAGGGTCATTACTCTCCTCCTCATTATCCTTAGCAGATGCTAGTATATCATTAGATTGGCTCTCAGCACCGTCTCCACCACACTTGCTTATTAGTGAAACATCATCATGAGTTTCTTGTTCTTCCTCGAGCGGCTCTTCATCATCTGGTTTTAAAGCAGCATCATCATGAATTTCTTGTTTAACCTCGAACTGCTGTTCATCATCCTGTAATAACTGATCGAATGACTCTGTAGCATCATCCACATGATGACTAGCCGTTGTTCTATCTTTACTTTCAGAACACACATTTACATTAGATATCTCTTGAATGTTGCCACCACTTTCCAAAATTTCATTACTATCAGAATACTTGGGCGGTGAGGGTTCCTTGAGGTCAGTTTTATCAACACTTGTCGCTATAGCAGCCTTTTCATCTACACCTGTAGCTGTTTCCTTTGCATCAGCAACCTCTTCATAGTCACCAAAATATGACATATTACTGTGATAAGGACTACTACTAGAGTTATCATCCACAGGTGAAGAATCAGCAATTGTAGCAGAATCAGCTGTAGGTGTATTATCAGCAGGCAAAGATTGAAAAGCATCCCAATCATCATCCTCATCATTATCATCATTCTCGTCCTTTTCTTCCTTCCTTCCTTGGATCTCTTGTGGTTTTTCACCAACAGCTTTTGTTTCTGATTGCACACCAAAATTTGCCTGCATTGTCGTCTGACCCTGAGTTACTGAAGCTCGAATCATATCCTGAGAGTGCAGGAAAAAGCATCAGGTTAGCCTCAATACGAGAAGGGGCTTTACAGATATACCCCTGCACATTAACTATTCATAAATATTGCCCTTGTAAGACCTGAAATTTAGCATGTACACCCATCAAAAGTGAACTTTATCTGATCTTGAGTTACAAAGTTGAGCAATTTGTAGAGGGAAGTCGGTTTTGCATCAGGACTAACTGTAATGAGGGACACTTTTCTAAGTGTTAGGACAAATATGTAAAAAAGTAAGTTTGTAGCTCCTGTACGAAAAATCGTATTTTGCAGGATTATATATGTAAATCAAAGATGAAGATTTTTAGGGGAGACTATATGTAATTATACACAATTTGTTTGCAAGTTGTAAAATGTTATTTGGTTCTGCAACCGGAAATGATCGATTTATACTGGTTGTAGCATTTTTTGCGAGGCCAAAGACCAAAAAGATAATTAAAAGTTCTCTATGATATTTAGCCTTAAAAAAGGAAATATTCTGAGAAGTATTAAGTATTTTTAAGACAAGGCAAATTTTGATCTAGGAAAATATGGCTTATTACGAATTCACACCTGAAGTTGCTGCCTTCTTGTAACTGGAACAGATAACATCACATCTTTGATTTGTGTTGCTGCTGAAGGAATCTGAACAAGGTGAGAGACTAGTCTCCTAGTGATGGTGTTAACCTCAATTAGATCCTAAAAAGCCGAACAAGGAGAGAGACAGGATCAGAAAACAGAGTCTATTTCAAAGGGAAATAATCTTATAAGTGAACCTTAAGCTACCTTTGAATTACTCTCCCTGGAAAGAGAGAAAGCCATAAGCAAAGCATCTAAAAGAAGCATGGCAACAGCTTGTTGGCATTTGGTCTCTTGGCCGAGTGTGTGAATAAGGAAAAGCAGTCTCAAGCATTCATCGATAATTGTGATGGATTCCCTGCTTGTACTCTGTATAGAATTAAAATGAGTTTGTCTATTGACTGGTGCAAGAATCTAAAATAGAAGAGTACCTTCAATGTGTTCTGGGTTAACAAAAAGACATCTTCCAGTATTTCACCAGCGAAAAAGAGAAAAGAACTATTCTTTTTATGTGAGCCTTCAGCTAGTTCTTTCTGAGCAACAGTTTTCAGCACATGAAGCCCAATTTTCTGCACCTGCTTATGAACAAATTCAGTCAGTTGATTACATCGTAAACTAAATATAACTGTAGAGCAATATAGAGAACGATAAACCTGTTTCCACCTCTATGTTTGTCTCGTGAATAGTATTATGAACACACTCTGTGCATTGATTGAATATGGCGAACATGAACGAGTTCCCAGTTGTTTCCTTCCGTCTAAGATTCTCAGCTTCATGAATTAGTTTGGAAAGGGAAATGGCTTCTTCAAGACAAAAAACAAGGATCTTTGCCAAAAGCTTGTAGGAGCTGCTCATCTTATTCTCCAGGCTGCAGAGCTTTCTAATGCAGTCTTTGGAAACAAATGCGAGCATGCTAGTCCAAGCTTCTAGGACTGCTTTCTGATGAGTATGCTCGTCATTAAGCTCAGATTCTGGAAATCCCAAAAGAAAAAAAAAAAAAGGGCTTTCATTTAAAACTTGCTGCTAGATACTATATTTATCCTATTATCTAACTCAAACCACAACTACTTGTCTCTTTATGAGAAAACTTGAAAACCAAATTTGGTACCTATGCGAAGGAACTTTTCTTTTCTTCTTTATTAGCAAAAGCAAATGAATAACTGGAAAAAACAAATAGCCCATTTCCACAATGAAAACAATGGTGCAGTATAATTACCTTTGAAACATTTCCTTAGAAAAGGCGCTATATTCTGGAGGAAAGAGATCAATTTCAACAAGCACAAATCAGTTGAAGCTTCTTTGAATGTATGGTAAGAGATTGATATGAATGATGCTGCCAATTTCCATTGGTACTGCTGTAGAGGAGGACCATTAAGTTTGTTAAAACAGGAAGATAAGTTCCAGAATGACTAACATCTGAAAATATGATCCTTGAATTAAAACATAAGAACATCAGGATTTCAAATTTGGCACAAAATTCTAGGCCAGAAGCATTTAGGAAAAATCTGATATCTTCCGATATGCACCTTATATTTTGTTCGATACGCCATCTTCTCAGCTGCCATAGATAATTCAGAAAGCAAAGATCCATTCGAAATATCTTGAGAGTTTCTGCAGAGATAGTCATAACAAGCAGCTGAGGATACACTTAAGAAGGCATAAACAATAAACAATAGCCTTGCTACAGGATTGATCACTATATAGTGTGGCAAGGCCGTTCTTACAATATTGTAAAGTTGCAAAATCTGGAGGTTTTAACACACACAGAATGCAGAGGAACCGACCTTAGAAATGTGATGATAAGGTAATGGGAAAGCAGTTCCATTGCTGCAAGCACGAACGCTTCTACCTCAAAAAAGTCATCAGGGCATGACTGTATAATCTGTAAAAGAAAGCAGAAATTAGCCACAAAAATCTTGTAATAGGCAATCAAGGTTACAAGATTTTAGTAGAATTGGGAGTCGAGTATGAAAAAACTACTACATAAATTGCATAATCATGTACTTAAGTCTTGTGGTGCTTTCAACATATGACATCTGTTTGAGTATAACTAGCAGTTTCAGTAGTTATTTGCGAAAACATTAGAATAAAATGATAAAAACAAAAAAACAAAAGATTGAGAGAAAAACGATCTTCTTTCATTCATGTTTTTGCTAACTGCCACTTGTAAGGTTGAAAATAAAATGCTTCTCCAACTCAGATTCTGGGGGTTCTTTTGCGCCTAAAACAGCACATGGTTGGCAAGAATATTAACTGATCTTATGATATACTTAAAAGTCTCCCGGATTACGTGAATGGAGTAGAATTTTTTGCATTATCCTGGTTAACGCTAACATCATCTAAAGACTAAAAGGCATTTTGTAGGTAAAAAACTCCCCAACTTTAACTGCTAGAAATGCTACTAGCTTAAACATTAATTAAAACATTCTTCCAAAATCTTAAACCTTTTTAGAGCATCAATATAAACTTACTTGCACTAGTAAACTTATCCCTATGCTGCTTGAGCAATCTGCATAAATAAGAACCTGCATTCAGGGGAATATTTCAAATTAGGACGTGAAACTGGAAAAGATAGAAAATGCCCTCCAAATGTGGATGGTACAAGATATTTGCTTTTACATATTCTTTGAGGACGTAAGAGAAATGATAAGAATCTCAACATCTATGCTTCACATCATGTTGCATATGTTTAAAGAATAAACTCATTTGCAATGCAATTTGTGAAGAATATCAAGTTTGAAATACACATGATGTCCAAAACTTTATAATTTTTTTAGAAACTAAAACAACTAAACACTCATGTTGATTTTGATGAAGCCCTGGACATGAATATTTTTAATATCTTCCCCTATTCCTGAAGTAGCCAAATAGAACTGGACTTTCTTGACAATTAGGAGAAGAAAAAGTGACGCTTAATCTGATCTTACCTCAAGGAGTTCTCTGCAGATTTCAGGTGAAAGAAATTCCTGGCTGAAAAATACTTCTTTTGTGAGAGAGAGAAAAACCGGTAACACAATTTCACATGGTTTTAGATCATTGTTTCCAGCGATTAATATATCTCGACATTGTTGGAACTTGTTGTGAGCAAGAAGCATATTTACTGGCTTATTCACTGTTGTTTCCTGTTCTTGAAATAGAACGAGCAGTGATAACCCCCAAAGAAGCTGAAATTCACTGCGTTCCAATTTGACCATGCTACGACCAGATAAAAACAAAGTCTCAGCATCATATACCACAGAGTTGTCCATCTCAAATTCCACGGGAACTGCATCCAGAGCAGTTGCTTGAAGGATTAGTGGCCATGATTCATCTAGACATTTCTGCACCTTGGAAGAAACTAACAGGGATTGAATCCCATCAAGAAATGGTTTGTACTGCAAAATAAGAGGGGACGTGAGCCATAAGAAAGTGTTATAAATTTCATAATGGACTCTTCCTGGGGAATGGAACTTAAAATTTTGCAGCTCTTCTTACATTATATTTTGAATTCAAGCCAAAGCATATGTAGCTATAGTCTTTGAGGATGCCAATCCAGAATTTGCCCAAGGTGGTTGAACTATTCGCAAGTAGAGGCGTTAGCTGTAGATACTCATCTGGAACATTGTTCTGTTTCCTCAATAATTGAAACACATAGCATTTTATCGAGGCATGGGCAGTCATAAGCCTTATTTTGATCTATAATAGCATTCACATGTCAATATCTAAATATAACTAAACATAAACTTAGAAATATGGATCTGTCTATATATAAAAATTCAAGAAACTTTTGCAAAGAAAGTAAAAAATATTACCTTGCATGCTACCCACTCAGCGAAAGAAGGATAATACAAGTCTTTAATGTCACTTAGTGGACGTGAAATTAATGTGAATAGGCGATTAAGAGCAACCCGATCCCCTCCAACTATGCTGCTCGTCAGAATCTAAATTTTCCAGCAAAGGGGTTCAGAGATTAGCCATCCAGCAAACTGCAAAATATGCCTTATGAGAAGTACGAAGAGATGCATTTTGAACCTTTGTAGCCAGCTCAAGACCAGCATCCAGGAGAAGAGGGCCAGATGCGGTGCTTATAGCAGATCGAACAGCAGAAACAAGCTGAGCCTGCATTTTCAAAGAAACTAAAAATAAATGTATAAAGTACAGCCAAGAAAAATATCCTGTTTTTAAATTGAGTTCATACTTCATATTAATTCATAAGCACTTATTTCATAAAAGCATGAAACATATGGAACTTGATCAGACATGCAAAAATGTATAATCTGCAAATCTTCAGTTTCTAACTTTGACTCATATAAAGATGAAGAAAAAATGGACTGACCTGATACTGTTCCAACAAGATATGCCCAGGAAATTCTGGATCTGGGGTTTTACCAAACTGAAATATGCAAGTAATTAGAGTAAAAATAAATTAAATATATAAATTATCCACAAGTAGATATTGACATCAAATTCCAACATGTAACTATAACAATAGAAAGATGGCACTTCCTATTGTGACTGGATACATTAGCTTCTACTAGAAAGCATAACATAGTTTGATATGCTTAAAAAGCTGTCTTGTATAAACAAATACCTGATCCAAGACCAAAAATTAATAAGCTACAAACAGTGAGATGCAACTTGCGATTATAAATATTATGCTATACTGCATTCGTATAATCAAATAAGCCATCAACGGCTAGAATTTCTATTCTCCTTTGCTAACTTATAAATGGGTACATCAGAAATAAGAAACGAAGAAACCATATTGCAACACAAACATGCTAAAGTGCTTCCTGTTGACAAATTTAAATCATACATTCAAAATTATACACCCAGAGCTGTATCTAATTACAAAGACTACTTGTTAACAGAGTAGTTTTGTACGACTTCTACAGGGAGACTTTGATGGGAGGAATATTGATGAAATATTTGACAAATACATCTGTTAATAGGGAGACCTGGTTGGCAGGAGAAAATCTCTATTAGAGCCAATTCATCTGTAACAAGGTATTACTTATTTAAAATGTATGGAACTAGGATACTTCTTTTGACGCTTACTCTAAAAGAATTCATTTCTTATTCAAATTTAAACATCATAGGTATGCCTATTTCACCACATTTTATGTGATGATGCTTCCATGAATACATGAGCCATATTTACAAACTTAGAAAAGTGTACAAACAAGATGCTAGAGCATGAAAAATGTTAGATTTCTTTTTGCAATACCTTGTCCATTATAATACTAAGAAGCTTTACACCAATTGGCTGCATGCCTTCAAATTGTCCAGTGCTTATCTGTTTCAAAGAAACACTCGTAAACTATCTATTACACAATAAATAAACATTTTTTTTTAACTATGAACTGTTGATTGTTAAAATACCAATTTAAGACCAGGACCTGATAAGAAAGTGATACTAGCTCTTGTAGGTTAAGAACAAGCCAATCATTAGATGTATTATGCCCCTTCACTATCCGGCTCCTTGCCAAGGAGAGATCAAAATGTGCAGGATCTGTTCCAACAGCAGTTGGTAGATGGCTCAAACACCTATGCTTCACATAAATTTCGTCATGATAGCCAGACAACAGACCGAAGAAACCAGCAAAATTAACTTAACGTAAGATTAGCACAAGTAGGAATTAAGGACAAGTCTTAGAATCTCATACTAAAATAAAAGAAGGTATAAGCAAACAACATGCAGGTCATTAAGATACAGAATATATTATCTGAATTGTGAAAAGTAAACTACTTTGTTAAGCGAGATCTCTAAGATTGAAGTTGCAATATAGGAGAAACAAATAAGTGAAAATCATACAAACAGAAAAAAAAAAAACATCATAATAGCAAATGTACCAGGTTTGACCATAGTGAATGAATTGTTGTACAAGACAATCAACGACTGATTCTAGAATGGTTCTCAACAGGCCATCTTTACTTTGTTATTTAACCATCAAGAGATATCATCTGGCTACATGAATGGTGCCTATTATCTGAAGTTGTTGAACTCAAATATGCGAGTGTAATTTAAAGGCATGTGAACCCACCCTAGATCAGCTAGCCACCACAAATTATAGACAACTCTGCCCCCTCTAATTCTTTGTAGTTAATTTTTTAAACTAACAATTTATCATAGATCAGAAACTCCATTTGCCAGAGTTGCAATTCACTAACACTACTACATTTTTCAGCTGCTTATATAGTTCGTTATAAACATTTCGAATACTTAGCTGACTGATGCAAGATCTGATGCACAGATCAAAAACAGAAGACAGACTCTCTATCAAGGACTTTTAAAATGATTTTCCATTTGTATAATTTTGATTATGGAAATTTGCAGAAAATTCTGGCACATGGTTGTTACAACTCAGGTACTGTCATTTCCGTAACACAATTCACCATGTTTATCTCGAAGGGAAGAGAGAAGAAAGAACAAACAAAAAAGAAAATACAGATATAGTCAAGCAGGAACTCTTTTCCATCTAATATGCTGAATTAAAGATGTTCGAACAGATGACATCTCTTTTTTTTTACAGTACAGAGGAGCGCAAGTATTGAATTTTATAAAATGGTCTTAGGCGACCTTTTATAGCAATCAATAAATTGTTGATATTAATTCCTAGTAATATCTCTCCGATCAAACATGGATAAAAAGGAATAAGCTTGTAAAAGAAATATATGAAAGAACTTGAGAAAAGCTAAAATGACATACTCTGCAGCAAAAACCCTGGTACGATATCTGAGATGTTTGCTTCTTCTAAGAAAATCACTGATTTTAAAAGCTGGCCCCTGTTTTTGCTCTCCGCTCGAGCTAGCAATCATGTTTTCATCATCTTCTCCATAATATAATGTCGTATCATTTTCAGAGCCAGCATTGAGGTGTTCATTCCCTGAACTTGAAAGACTTCTAACTGAAGTTGCAATAACCTGGATAGCAACATCTGGGATAACTGTACCCGCTAATAATTTAATTCTTCGATCAAAAGCCAGCCAGGCTTATAAAATGTGTGGATTTTGTAAGAACATAAGTTGTTGTCAGGCAAAAAAGTTGAGTACAAGCTAAAGAATATGTTCAAAGAAGATAAGACATCAGCAAGAGAATCAACTACCAGATGGCAGCAGCAGGGGAGAATGATCAGAGTAAACACTAGCAACCCTGGTGCTGCTTTTGCAGTGAAGCACTTAGCAACCGAGTGTCATGCAGCTCGTGTTGAGCATCAGGGCAGTTTCTTTAATCATAAATGAAAGAATTGAAATGCACTACTAGATTCAAGCCATCGACATTGCCTCCTTCGTCACACCAATTACTCATTGCGTTTTTGCACGTGCATATGTTTCCTCATGGGTGGGCGGATTGTCAAATTAGCCGTAGAGGATTAAAGACTATTGGCACACAACTCAACAAACAAATGCCATAAGTTTTAAAAAATAATAAAAAAAAAATCATTGTTTGGTATGCAAAACATAAATGCCATTAGCTAGTCTTATTTCATAGAGCAAAATAAGAAGGCAGCTGGCATCAAACAAAAGAAGCTACAACTATAGCGTAATTCTAGATAATACTTCCCCATCCTAAGTTCTTAAGATTGACTTCTACGTGCAATCAAAAGAACTACTAGAGAGAGAATTTTTGGGATTTAAAATAAAGAAAAATATGAACGTACCATGTTTCGCAATGTTGCTAACCATCGTGATGGACATAAAGGAGATGATGCATATAGCAAACGATCAATGGTTGTACGAACCAAACTTGCAATCCTAACAACAACAAAAAAAAAAAACCCATGTATGAGATACAAGTAATTGATATCATAAAATTATCCATGGCAAATCATGTAGTACTCTCGGTACTATCCAAGCTCGATACTATCAACTCATTTTCAATTATAAGGCATCCAAATAGATGATCCACTTTGTCAAAGATGATAAGATGTTTGAAGTTTCTAGGAACTGAATGTCATTACTTTTCAACATCATCTATCTCATGATCTAAATATCTAATAGTCCAAAAATTGACAATTTTCAACCGCCAGGATAAGGTACTTATTCATTTAACAGTTTAAAAAGATCCCATATATTTTGAGAATTACAAAATAATCTTTTTGCGGTTTGAGGAATTACAAACAGTTTAAAAAGATCCAAACAGATGATCCACTTGGAAAGATTCATGCACGACACAGTACCATAGAGAGGTTTGAGCAGCACAACATCATTTTTATATACTTTCTAAGAGTACAATCCTAAAATAAAAATGACACCTAATTTTACAGGAGATTTTGGATAATCTCAAAACTTTCAATAGCAGGAATGAAAACACATTAATCACAATAAGTGTTCTGAAGACCTCTATGCAGGAAATAAGGAAACAATGATAATCAGCTGATAATTCTTAAAATTCAATTCCAGATTAATTTTACGGATTTTTTAATTCTCTAGACCTGATTGGTGATACACTGAAATGGAAGAGTGCACAGGTAACATTAAAACCAAGTACACATACGAAAAGTATGTCCATGTTGAGAATTACAAAAGTAACATACTCTGAGTCAGTTTCTTCGTCAAGCATGGCAAACAAGTTCTCTTCAATCTTCTCATCAATCAGAGCAACCTGTAAAAGCAATATGAAGCCTTGTGAGCAAATGGAGAAAATTAGGTGCCGTTAGTTTTGATGTACGATGTCTAACAGAAAGCTGAAAAAGTTTTGATGTCCTCAAAGATAAAAAGCTTTAGAGTTTACATTTAACTTCTGCCGGAATCTTTATTAACAAAGCAAGATTACCACAATGATATTGATTTATTTCAAGAGAAACCTTTAGTCAATATAATCTATTTTTTCTTCCAGTATGCATGTACCATCTAGCAGAGAGGATAGAATGATGAGTTATTAAGTGGTTCAGCTTATTCATAACAATAAATTTTAACCTAGTCTTTTTAAATGCTTAATGAGTGCATAGAATAATATTTCATCGAGAGGGAACAGCAGACCTGCCCATTTATGAGAAAAATCTGGAAATGAAAACTTTTCAATAACAAAAAGGGAAATAAACAGTCCAAAGAACAAGATGAAGTAACCTTAATAGTAAAATCCTTTGAGAGAGTGAAGCACCAGATGAAAATATCCGACACAAAGAAATAGCAGGCACAACAGAAACTTGAAGGGGAGCCGGTTAAAACATATGAGTAGATCTTAGTAGAATGCCATGCATAGCAAAATCTCTCGTCATTGTCATTGTCATCTGAATATTCTTGATTGATGTTTATGATAGAGAACAATTCAAGATCAGAAGGTTGTAGAAAACAATGGAAAAGCTCCTACAAACATCTGTCACCTTGACATCAACCTTCTACAAATTAGTGGCTAGCACACAAAGATAAAAAGGTAAGCCAAGTTCATCTGAAGCCAGCCAGATAAGATTGTTCATTGCTGGAAGGATCTTCGAATAACACAGAGAACCTTAAATAGGGCAGTTGTAAGCCAAGGGCCAAAAGCAACAAACTCAGTACTATGCCCATAATTCAAGGTTGTACTAAGTACATTACAATAATCACTACAGATAAATTACTACCTCATAACATCAACCTTTTAGAGACTAATTGCCCATTCCGCTAACAGAAGTTGCGGCACATTTCGTTGTTTGACACTTCAAACAGTCCTATAGGAATGCTTGTAGCAGAAAAAGATAGGCGTATTCAGTTGGTTGACAAGACTCGTTAATCAGAATATTCCCAAGTCCAAGCATCGTTTGCATAGCAGTGACTGTAAATTAGTAGAATATTGAATCTTTCCGGGCAGGCTACAACCAAGTGAGACAAGATAGAACCCAACTGACTAGGGAATATACACAGATAAGACATGATTTTGCAAGGGCACATGTACAATATTTCTAGAAAGAGAAGGTTTATAATAAAAGTTGATAGCATATTATTTAAAGATCATCAAGCATTTCTTACCGGATCCTTTTCAATCAGATGACGCAGCGTTGATACAGCAAGATGCCTCAGGCTTGGCTGTTTCAGATAAATAATAGAATGAAATGAAAATAGTATCACATCACTAGCAAATAATTTCCTGTGGACTTAAAACATCACCTGTCTTGAGCTCAGTGTTGGAAGAAGACTTTCAACGTGAGAATGCACAGGGACAGCTTGGGGAGCAAAAAGAACAAGTTGCTGGGTGAACCGAACAGATCTGCAAGAATAACAATAAACGTTACTGTTTACTGTATAGTTATTGACCTATTCTCCAAAATATAAACATCCTACAACAGCTAAATGAAATTATATTGAAAACTGGAAAATTTTAGACTCCATATCCAACTGATTATTTAAAATAAAAAAGACACAATTTAGGTAGTGACATACTCAACAAGTGTTGCTGTCTCCTTGCAAGAGCTTATTTCTGCAATAGCGGACTAAATAAAACAAAAAGAACTGAGTTAATATAACCAAAATTTTTTCTAGAAATTTCTGTAGTCAAAAACTTAGTAGCCAAGTAGCTCTTTTTTATACAGAGAATAAAGTATAAACATAAAAAAATAGTCAAGGCACCAAAGGGATAAAAAAGATTTAGGATAAAATTACTACTAGCACATAAACAAACCTTGCAACGTGAAAAGAATGTACTTCCAGGAGAAAGCTCAGGGCCAAGGACAGCAACTATTGCATTTATAAGATGTCCTATCTCCTGTCTAAGATCCAAATATCCATTTTCATCTGATAAAAGAATTTCCATTGCAAGGAAGAGTGTTGCCTATGTACCACAAAAGGAAGCAAAGAATATAGTCAGATTAAACTCTATGCATAGAATACATATACCATAATTTTTATGTGCAAAGACCCTTCAAAATCACTGCATGTAAAGCAAAAGAAGTGATAACCGATACTGTTGCAAAAAGACTTAACTGGTTGAAAATAAATGTTTAATTCTATAACTTGTGATGTCAAATTTTGGCCTCTGAGATTGGTATAGAAAATTACCAGTTCAGCCTCTGAAAATGGGAAGATGTATTGGGAAATTTCACTCTTACCAACAAAAATCTGGTCATGTGACTCTCACTCATTTCAGTTATGGAAAACAGGAAAGCAAGTTTCAGTTATATGGTTAAAAATGGTACGGATATGTGCACTGTACAGGATTAGTAAAAAAATATAGCAAAAAAGAAGTTAATCTAGAAGACTAGCTTAGCTAGGTATTGAAGGCAAGTATAACTTAGGGCCTACGAGGGCTATCCAATGCTCGTAGGCCAAAAGGATTTGGGGAAAAAGCATATAGAGATATGCTTCTCTGTTTGACCATGGAACCGCAAAAATTATATGGTAACTGAATCATTGGGGTCTTATACCAATGTGATATCTTTTACGAGAACAAACAGGATACTTTTCCATCGCTCTTTCTCACTATGCGTAATGCATTCTCTCCACAATTCTAAATGGAGCCTAAATCTAACAGAAATGGGCCAATAGGATGAATTTCCATAGACTGAATATCGGTTTGATCAACTGCTACTTCTGTTCGTTAACAGAATGGTTTCAGTCCGAGCAGAGCAGCACCCATGGCACATGTCAAACTAAAGAAAGACCAACCCAATTTCTCCCTCTTTCTCACAGGCAGGCACTAAGTCTAAAGACTCTAAACATTTTAGGAGCATAGAGATCAATAAAATATGCACTTTTGCTTGCTACTAGTGCTGCTACAATATTCCCCACCCTCCTCCCCTCTCTCTGTAGGATGTGATGCTCACTGTAGAATCGCTTAAATTATTAGAAGAAAATTTCATAATTTGAAATATAATATCTGAAACAAGGCCCAATTAGCACAAGCAACATAAAAAAATCCTAATAACAAACATAAGATCCATCACTGATGGAAAGAATTTACACAAGTAACATAAACAAACATGAAGTACCTGAACTTGGGAGACAAATGATAAGCCAGCAGCTTCAATGGTCAAAAGAAGAGCATGCAATGACCACAACTGTATCCCAGAATTTGTACTCTTACACAACTGAGAAACGGAGTTCACGGTTGCAGGAACGAGAGTAGACAATGCCATTCCCCCTGCGCTGCATACCAAAAGCCACAAATAAGACTTCTAGGGTTGGAACAAAAAGGAAAGCTAAAATAATCTACAAATGAATACCAGGGTAGTTCAGTCAACAATATTGATGGAGGCATAATACTGTTATCAGGCCACTGTTCCAAAAAGAGCATGATACCAAGATTGATTGATAGCAACTAAGATGATTCATGATGACCAGTGATAGATGGCACTTTCAAGCCAATGATGGTCTTCAAACATTTGGTACTAGCCTATGTCTCTGATTATCTAATAATTTCTACAATTCAATCTTTTAAAATGCAACCAATTATATCTCATTTGAAGTTCATTTAAGGAATGAAGGAATAGAGCCTAGGATCTAGAAACTGTACAAGTCAATAGTTAAAGCACATGCAAATGAAGTATAAAAGATAGGATTTAAGTTTGACCTATCCTGAATATACAATTAATATCACCCAAAATTTGGTGATCATTGCCAATATTTAATGGCATTGGAAGAACCATATAAATTATAATCCAGCCAGATGAGAAATCGAAACCAACCATGAATACCCAAAACCAAACTAGAAAGCTCTAATATAAAGTACTAATACATGAAGGCCATACCTCCGATGGATGCAACCCAATGTCAGTGCAATGCCTCCAATATAGTTTGGATCTATTGCTGCTACTAGCTCCCCAAGAAGAGACCGTGTCTACAGAAACAAAAAGGAGAACAATCTAAGTCCAGATAATAATAGCAAAACAGAGAACAAATATGGTAGGAATATTGAACGTATTTAGTATAAAAGTACCAATAATATGAAATAAATGAGGGGTTCATAAAGGTATCTCATTATGTTTACCTTCTCTTCTTCTTTTCTTTTTTTTTTCTCTTTTTTTTTATTTTGGGGTGAGAGGGGAGGGAATCATTGGTTATCAAACTTTACGTAAAGTGCAAAAGACATGATTGATATACACATAGTTCTCTGTTAATCTTAACATAAAATTGTTCAATCTAGTGAATGTGAAACCGTAGGGAAATAGTTGACGATTAAAAGCAATACATGAAAGACGACGAAAAACATAGCTAATGGTACATACGATGTCCCAAGAAGAAGATACAGGCAAATAAGGCAGCCAATAGAGTATATAAATGACATGGGTAGTAGCAGAACCAATGGAATATCGTATGAAAATTTTAATGTTGTGGAAGAATCTATAATTGAACCTGACTTGCTTAAAGAAGATGTTCTTCATGTCTAGAAAACATGCTATTCAAGAAAATGCTCCAAAGGTGAGTACAGGAGAAAGAGTGTGAGAGAGAACTAATAATATCTGTTATATCACAAAATGGCAAATAAAACTGAAGAGAGTTATTTGCACAACAAACCATCCTTGCAGTGAAAACATCATTCCCAACCCTAGCTAATAAACCAAGACCTTCAGATGCTGCTCTTCGTTGTGCTCCCGAAATATCAGTCTCCGCCAATACACACTTTAATATGGAAAAGATGATAAAATAGATATAATAACGATATCAGTTTCCAATCAAATGATTAAACAATCTTAAAGAAACTAGGCAACAACTTTGAGGTAATAAAGAGTCACCTGAAACATAGACTGAATAGAACTTAATATCTCGGTCGACAACGATTGGGGACGTAATGAAAGAACAGCCTAAGCATGAAAATACAACAGAATCGAATTACACCTTCACGAAAAATCTAATTGTGCGTTGCTGAATTTCAGGTAAGGCCAGAAGATGTAAAAAGTACCTTTAAACCTGACAAGAGTCCCACACATGCATTTGTAATACAATTCCTATACCAAGACTGCTTCTTCACAGCCTTGAGACACTGATCAATCTGCTTGAGAAGTAACAACTTCCCATCATTATCCTGCAGATAAACAATTTCCAGACAAAAGATGACACATATAATAATTAATAAGTAAAAAATAATTATTACATAAGGTAAAGAAATCCTTCCAATCGAGCCCACACCTGACAGGCAAAAATGGTACCAAAGGACAGGAGCATCTGGTTGACCAACATTTTGCTGATGGACTCCGGCTGCATTATAGAAGTAAGGTTCATAAGTCCAATACATAACCAATTATTATAGATGCATAATAGGTAAAAGTTTCTTATCGAGAAGTCGTGCAGGAATTTGTGTAAATAATTGAAAATCTAATTACCTGAGGAAAGCTGCAAACTTCTTTATCCCAAACACATGGTAGAATCCCATCTTTACTGCCATCAAAAGCTCGGAGCTCATCTTCAAACCAATCCCTGAGCATTTGCAACAAAAAAAGAGATCAAAACAGTTGACCTAAGAGTAAAATCAGTAGACATACGTCACTCAGTGAATTAATGTAACTATCCTGCAAGCTATCAGCACCAGAGTATTGATAAACTATACTTGAGCAATCAAAGAAGTATATCAGCAAAACATTGGTACCTTCCAGGTTTCCAAGGGCCCAAGCATGCATCCCTCTTATCTAACAAGAACCTAAGACATGAGCTTTCTTCAAATCCAGAAGGATCACTTCTCATGTGCAAACCACCATTAGGAAAAAGACAAAGCAAAATGAAGATACAGATGAGACAAACTATACCTCCAAAAAGCAAAACTAATATTCTGATGTGCAATTCCGGACTTTCAAAGTCCAAATACAAGAATAAGCATAGCTAATGAATGTGGAAGATACCTGAATGGGCTGCTGCATATCTGGAGAATTTGCGCATGTTCTGATATATATGCCATTGGATCAAAAATGGATTGGTATGCCATTAATATTCTGGTGGTGAAGAGGTCTAATGCAGGCTTTATATTTGGAAGTTGCTTGGAAGACAAGGAAGATCTAATGGACAAAGCTCTGCAAAATATAATCAAGTTTCATCGCCATAAGACAAATTTATAGGTAAAAAATTGCAAAGACTGAAACTGACTCCAGAACTAGCAATTAAAGTTCGAATGTTGTACTGACCCACTAAGGTAAGCCAGC